>NW_021823319.1:750782-778282 GCF_901001165.1 Salmo trutta | reverse complement strand
GGGTAATACTGGGATAGTCTTTACTAGGAGACTGGGTAATACTGGGATAGTCTTTAATGGGATACTGGGTGATACTGGGATAGTCTTTACTGGGATACTGGGATAGTCTTTACTAGGATTCTGGGTAATACTGGGATAGTCTTTACTAGGATACTGGGTGATACTGGGATAGTCTTTACTAGGGTACTGGGATAGTCTTTACTAGGATACTGGGATAGTCTTTAATGGGATACTGGGATAGTCTTTACTAGGATACTGGGATAGTCTTTACTAGGATACTGGGATAGTCTTTAATGGGATACTGGGATAGTCTTTAATGGGATACTGGGTAATACTGGGATAGTCTTTACTAGGATACTGGGATAGTCTTTACTAGGATACTGGGATAGTCTTTACTAGGATACTGGGATAGTCTTTACTAGGATACTGGGATAGTCTTTACTAGGATACTGGGATAGTCTTTACTAGGATACTGGGTAATACTGGGATAGTCTTTACTAGGATACTGGGGGATACTGGGATAGTCTTTACTAGGATACTGGGATAGTCTTTACTAGGATACTGGGTGATACTGGGATAGTCTTTAATGGGATACTGGGATAGTCTTTACTAGGATACTGGGGGATACTGGGATAGTCTTTACTAGGATACTGGGGGATACTGGGATAGTCTTTACTAGGATACTGGGATAGTATGTACTAGGATACTGGGTGATACTGGGATAGTCTTTACTAGGATACTGGGATAGTCTTCACTAGGATACTGGGTGATACTGGGATAGTATTTACTAGGATACTGGGATAGTCTTTACTAGGATACTGGGATAGTCTTTACTAGGATACTGGGATAGTCTTTAATGGGATACTGGGATAGTATTTAATGGGATACTGGGATAGTCTTTACTAGGATACTGGGTGATACTGGGATAGTCTTTACTAGGATACTGGGTAATACTGGGATAGTCTTTACTAGGATACTGGGATAGTCTTTACTAGGATACTGGGTAATACTGGGATAGTCTTTACTAGGATACTGGGATAGTCTTTACTAGGATACTGGGATAGTCTTTACTAGGATACTGGGTAATACTGGGATAGTCTTTAATGGGATACTGGGTAATACTGGGATAGTCTTTAATGGGATACTAGGTGATTCTGGGATAGTCTTTACTAGGATACTGGGTGATACTGGGATAGTCTTTACTAGGATACTGGGATAGTCTTTACTAGGATACTGGGTGATACTGGGATAGTCTTTACTAGGATACTGGGTGATACTGTGATATTCTTTACTAGGATACTGGGTGATACTGGGATAGTCTTTAATGGGATACTGGGTAATACTGGGATAGTCTTTACTAGGATACTGGGATAGTCTTTAATGGGATACTGGGTAATACTGGGATAGTCTTTAATGGGATACTGGGTAATACTGGGATAGTCTTTAATGGGATACTGGGTAATACTGGGATAGTCTTTACTAGGATACTGGGATAGTCTTTAATGGGATACTGGGTAATACTGGGATAGTCTTTAATGGGATACTGGGATAGTCTTTAATGGGATACTGGGATAGTCTTTACTGGGATAGTCTTTAATGGGATACTGGGATAGTCTTTACTAGGATACTGGGATAGTCTTTAATAGGATACTGGGATAGTCTTTACTAGGATACTGGGATAGTCTTTACTAGGATACTGGGATAGTCTTTACTAGGATACTGGGTAATACTGGGATAGTCTTTACTAGGATACTGGGATAGTCTTTACTAGGATACTGGGTAATACTGGGATAGTCTTTACTAGGATACTGGGATAGTCTTTACTAGGATACTGGGATAGTCTTTACTAGGATACTGGGTGATACTGGGATAGTCTTTAATGGGATACTGGGTATTACTGGGATAGTCTTTACTAGGAGACTGGGATAGTCTTTAATGAGATACTGGGATAGTATTTACTAGGATACTGGGATAGTCTTTAATGGGATACTGGGTAATACTGGGATAGTCTTTACTAGGATACTGGGATAGTCTTTACTAGGATACTGGGTAATACTGGGATAGTCTTTACTAGGATACTGGGATAGTCTTTACTAGGATACTGGGATAGTCTTTACTAGGATACTGGGATAGTCTTTACTAGGATACTGGGATAGTCTTTACTAGGATACTGGGATAGTCTTTACTAGGATACTGGGTAATACTGGGATAGTCTTTACTAGGATACTGGGATAGTCTTTACTAGGATACTGGGTGATACTGGGATAGTCTTTAATGGGATACTGGGATAGTCTTTACTAGGATACTGGGTGATACTGGGATAGTCTTTAATGGGATACTGGGATAGTCTTTACTAGGATACTGGGTGATACTGGGATAGTCTTTAATGGGATACTGGGATAGTCTTTACTAGGATACTGGGTGATACTGGGATAGTCTTTACTAGGACACTGGGGGATACTGGGATAGTCTTTACTAGGAGACTGGGTGATACTGGGATAGTCTTTACTAGGATACTGGGATAGTCTTTACTAGGATACTGGGTGATACTGGGATAGTCTTTACTAGGATACTGGGATAGTCTTTACTAGGATACTGGGTAATACTGGGATAGTCTTTACTAGGATACTGGGATAGTCTTTACTAGGATACTGGGTAATACTGGGATAGTCTTTACTAGGATACTGGGTGATACTGGTATAGTCTTTACTAGGATACTGGGATAGTCTTTACTAGGATACTGGGGGATACTGGGATAGTCTTTACTAGGATACTGGGATAGTCTTTAATGGGATACTGGGTGATACTGGGATAGTCTTTAATGGGATACTGCGTAATACTGGGATAGTCTTTACTTTTGATGGTACAGTGAGAAGGAGGTCTCCATCTTAGACTTTCCTAAATTCCACGGTCATTTTAACAGAATACAGTATTCTGGCCCAAGCTGCTATTGTGCTAAGTGTTATTTTGGCCTTTTCTAAAAGGAATTATTTTCTCATTTAGCATTGTCCATGTTCCAGTAGCTTACTGTTGATGACAGATGTCCAGTACAGTAGTCCCTCAGGGTCCTTGGGGACTCCCCTGCCTCTAACCAGAGCAGTAACATCCATACCTCTGTCAAATATCTTCGCTCTCTCTCTCTCTCTCTCTCTCTCTCTCTCTCTCTCTCTCTCTCTTTTTGGCCTGTCTGCATGGCCCTGGTTCAGATCTAACATGGTCTCTCATGGCTGGCCAGCCTGGCTTTGTGAATAATTAAAACTCTGTGGTGTCTGAGTCCCAAAATGGCACCCTATTCCCTTTATAGTGAGTGCACTACTGTTGAGTAGAGCTATAGTGCCCAACTGGGCCGGGGCTCTGGTCCAAAGCAGTGCACTATGTAGGGCATAGGATTCCATTTGGGACTCTGCCTCTGAAACACAACAATAAATAATAAAAGCAATGGTGTAGCAGCTGATGATGTCATGGAGGCAGGTAGCCTAGTGGTTAGAGTGGAGGGGAGGCAGGTAGCCTAGTGGTTAGAGGGGGGAGGCAGGTAGCCTAGTGGTTAGAGTGGAGGGGAGGCAGGTAGCCTAGTGGTTAGAGTGGAGGGGAGGCAGGTAGCCTAGTGGTTAGAGGGGGGGGGGCAGGTAGCCTAGTGGTTAGAGGGGGGGGGGCAGGTAGCCTAGTGGTTAGAGGGGGGAGGCAGGGAGCCTAGTGGTTAGAGCGTTGGGCCAGTAACCTGAAAGGTTGCAAGTTCGAATCCCTGAGCTGACAAGGTAAAAATCTGTCGTTCTGCCCCTGAACAAGGCAGATAACCCCACTGTTCCCTGGTAGGCCGTCATTGTTAATAAGAATGTGTTCTTAACTAACTTGCCAAGTTAAATAAAGGTTAAAATAAATTTAAAAACTATTTTGTCGAGTGAACCCTCTCGCTTCGCCTCTTCCTCTCTGTTTACACACACACACACACACACACACACACACACACACACACACACACACACACACACACACACACACACACACACACACACACACACACACAGCCCCCACACACACACACACACACACACACACAGCCCCCACACACACACACACACACACACACACACACACACACACACACACACCCACCAAGCCCCTCCCCCTGCCACTCACACCAAGCCCCTCCCCCTACTACTCACACCAAGCCCCTCCCCCCGCCTCTCACACCAAGCCCCTCCCCCTGCCACTCACACCAAGCCCCTCCTCCTGCCACTCACACCTAGCCCCTCCCCCTGCCACTCACACCAAGCCCCTCCCCCTACTACTCACACCAAGCCCCTCCCCCCGCCTCTCACACCAAGCCCCTCCTCCTGCCACTCACACCAACAAAAGTTGAGCCATCACGTCTACCTCTCAGACAAGTGGTTTCAACTCGCTATTTGCATTTGAGGTTTGGTCCAACAGAATCTGTCATATGGACTGAATTACAGTTCATGTAAGGAAATCAGTCAATTGAAATAAATTCATTAGGCCCTAATCTATGAATTTCACATGACTGGGAATACAGATATGCATCTGTTGGTCACAGATAACTTATAAAAAGGTAGGGGCTTGGATCAGAAAACCAGTCAGTATCTGGTGTGACCAACATTTGCCTCATGCAGAGTGACACATCTCCTTCACATAGAGTTGATCAGGCTGTTGATTGTGGCCTGTGGAATGTTGTCCCACTCCTCTTCAATGGCTGTGCGAAGTTGCTGGATATTGGCGGGAACTGTATTACACCACAGTACACGTTGATCCAGAGCATCCCAAACATGCTCAATTGGTGGCATGTCTGGTGAGTATGCAGGCCATGGAAAACTGGGACATTGTCAGCCACCAGGAATTGTGTACATTGCCACATGAGGCTGTGCATTATCATGCTGATAATGCTGGTGATGTCGGCGGATGAATGGCACGACAATGGGCATCAGGATCTCGTCACGTTATCTCTGTGCATTCATATTGCCATCGATAATATGCAATTGTGTTCACTAGCTTATAGCTTATGCCTGCCCATACCATAACCCCACCTCCACCATGGGGCCCATACCATAACCCCACCTCCACCACGGGGCCCATACCATAACCCCACCTCCACCACGGGGCCCATACCATAACCCCACCTCCACCATGGGGCCCATTCCATAACCCCACCTCCACCACGGGGCCCATACCATAACCCCACCTCCACCATGGTGCCCATACTATAACCCCACATCCACCATGGGGCCCATACCATAACCCCACCTCCACCATGGGGCCCATACCATAACCCCACCTCCACCATGGGGCCCATACCATAACCCCACCTCCACCATGGGGCCCATACCATAACCCCACCTCCACCATGGGGCCCATACCATAACCCCACCTCCACCATGGGGCCCATACCATAACCCCACCTCCACCATGGGGCCCATACCATAACCCCACCTCCACCATGGGGCCCATACCATAACCCCACCTCCACCATGGGGCCCATACCATACCCTACCTCCACCATGGGGCCCATACCACAACCCCACCTCCACCATGGGGCCCATACCATAACCCCACCTCCACCATGGGGCCCATACCATAACCCCACTTCCACCATGGGGCCCATACCATAACCCCACCTCCACCATGGGGCCCATACCATAACCCCACCTCCACCATGCGGCACTCTGTTCACAACGATGACATCTGCCCAGTACAGCTGAAACCAGGATTCATTGGTGAAGAGCACATTTCTCCAGTGTGCCAGTGACCATCAAAGGGGAGCATTTTCCCACTGAAGTCAGTTACGACACAGAACTGCAGTCAGGTCAAGACCCTGGTGAGGACGACGAGCACACAGGTGAGCTTCCCTGAGATGGTTTCTGACAGTTTGTGCAAAAATTATTCAGTTGTACAAACCCACAGTTTCATCAGCTGTCCGTGTGGCTGGTCTCAGACGATTCCGCAGGTGAAGAAGCCAAATGTGGGGGTCCTGGGCTGGCGTGGTTGTACGTGTTCTGGGGTTGTGAGGCCAGTTGGACGTACTGCCAAATTCTCTAAAACAACGTTGGAGGCGGCTTATGGTTGAGAAATGAACATTAAATTCTCTGGCAACAACTCTGGTGGACATTCCTGCAGTCACCATGCCAATTGCACGCTCCCTCAACTTGAGACATCTGTGGCATTGTGTTGTGTGACAAAACTGCACATTTTAGAATGGCCTTTTATTGTCCCCTGACCAAGGTGCACCTGGTTTAATGATCATGCTGTTTAATCAGCTTCTTGATATGCCACACCTGTCAGGTGGATGGATTATCTTGGCAGAGGGGAAATGCTCACGAACAGGGATGTAAACAAATTTGTGCACAAAAACTTTTTTGTGCATATGGACATTTTCTGGGATCTTAGCTCATGAAACCAACACTTTACATGTTGCGTGGAGAGGAGGAAGTGGAGAGGAGGAGGAAGTGGAGAGGAGGAGGAAGTGGAGAGGATGGAGGAGGTGGAGAGGAGGTGGAGAGGAAGAGGAAGGAGGAAGTGGAGAGGAAGAGGAAGGAGGAAGTGGAGAGGAAGAGGAAGGAGGAAGTGGAGAGGAAGGAGGAGGTGGAGAGGAGGTGGAGAGGAAGAGGAAGGAGGAAGTGGAGAGGATGGAGGAGGTGGAGAGGAAGAGGAAGGAGGAAGTGGAGAGGAGGAGGAAGTGGAGAGGAGGAAGTGGAGAGGATGGAGGAGGTGGAGAGGAGGTGGAGAGGAAGAGGAAGGAGGAAGTGGAGAGGAAGAGGAAGGAGGAAGTGGAGAGGAAGAGGAAGGAGGAAGTGGAGAGGAAGGAGGAGGTGGAGAGGAGGTGGAGAGGAAGGAGGAGGCAGAAGTGGAGAGGGAATAGGAGGAAGTGGAGAGGGAGGAAGTGGAGAGGAAGGAGGAAGTGGAGCGGAGGGAGGTGGTATCACAGCAGAGGTTCTTGCCACATGGAGGCCTTTGAAGAGCAGCAAGCTTTGAACCTGACCTTTCTCTGACTGACTGAAGGGAGGAGGAGGATGAGGAGGAGGAGGAGGAGGATGAGGAGGATGAGGAGGAGGAAGTAAAGAAATGAAATGATGGAATGGCCTTTTACATCAACCTGTGATTGTATGGCTGAGCCGGGATGATCTGAAATGGTACCGATATTATACCGTATTAGTGACCTCGAGTATAGAATGTAGTATGATAAAGACATTGAAGTAAATTTATTATAATGTATTTTAGATGTGACAGAGTACAGAAAAGGGGGAGGAGTGGCCATATGTGACCACCTGGATTCAGTCCTTTGTAGCAAAATTTGAAAAAACTTGTAACCCCACTTTTGAGAAAATGGCCGTTTGAATGTTTTGGTAAACCTACTAGAGAGCTCTTCTTTGTCTACACCCCATTCAGCATCATTCACACCCTCTTAAGCCTTTAACCCCACCCATCTCTTTAAGGATTCACATGAGAGGCCATGTGCTAAACAGAGTGAGTAGTGTAGTAAACAACCAAAGATTTGAAGACTAAAGGACCGTCTCTGGTAAACACACACCATATCAAATATAATCAACGTTTATTTGTCACATGCACAGAATACAGAAGGTGTGAACGGTAGGGTGAAATGGTTGCTTGTATATTTTACATAGTAACAATATCAAAAATAGGAAGTGTCCAGATAACTATTTGATCAATATTAGATGATATTTACCCAGACACACCCCCCTATTGTCTAGACATGTTCATGAAATACAATAGACGGCTGTAATCAGCCCCCTCTGACACATCTAGCTAAGTGGATGGGTCAATATTGTCTAGACATGTCCACAGGTTTATGAAATACAATAGATGGCCTCAATCACTCCCAGACACACCTGGCAAACCTGATGGGTTATGTAATCATCTGGAGAAAGGGAGTCTTTTGTTTAGACGGTACAAAACTGATTGTCATAGCTAGCCACCATGCATGAAATGCTGTGGTATGAATCTGCTTGTAGCTAAAGCTAACCAACAAGGTTCAATGTTAGCTAGCTGGCTAACATTAGGCTACAGCTAGCAATGCAAGGTTCAATGTTAGCTAGCTGGCTAACATTAGGCTACAACTAGCAATGCAAGGTTCAATGTTAGCTAGCTGGCTAAGATTAGGCTACAACTAGCAATGCAAGGCTCAATGTTAGCTAGCTGGCTAACATTAGGCTACAGCTAGCAATGCAAGGTTCAATAGCTAGCTAGCTGGCTAACATTAGGCTACAGCTAGCAATGCAAATAGTTTCTTACTCAGACATCATTTACAAATAGCCAGGGACACACTCCAACACTCAGACATCATTTACAGATAGCCAGGGGCACACTCCAACACTCAGACATCATTTACAGATAGCCAGGGGCACACTCCAACACTCAGACATCATTTACAGAGAGCCAGGGACACACTCCAACACTCAGACTTCATTTACAGATAGCCAGGGACACACTCCAACACTCAGACATCATTTACAGATAGCCAGGGGCACACTCCAACACTCAGACATCATTTACAGAGAGCCAGGGGAACACTCCAACACTCAGACATCATTTACAGATAGCCAGGGGAACACTCCAACACTCAGACATCATTTACAGACAGCCAGGGGAACACTCCAACACTCAGACATTATTTACAGATAGCCAGGGACACACTCCAACACTCAGACATCATTTACAAACAAAGCATATGTGTGTTTAGTGAGTGCAGTAGATGACCAGGGATGTTCTCTTGACAAGTGCGTGAATTGGACCATTTTGCTGTCCTGCTAAGCATTCAAAAATGTAACGAGTACTTTTAGGTGTCAGGGAAAATGTATGGAGTAAAAAGTACAGACACCAAAACAAACGACTTAAGTAGTACTTAGTAGTACTTTACACCACAGGGAAGGACAGAGTAGATTGCCAGATTGGAGTAGAAGTTGGAGTAGATAGCCAGAGTGAATTTACGATCAGAAGAGATACGCTAACTGGGTAACAATCGTTCAACTTCAGCATAGCTAACATTTCTTGCTAGCTAACCAACTGACGCCTGCATCTCTAGCTGTAGCCGCCGAAAAAACATATGAGGGGAAAAAAGTCGGTCACTCGAGCCCACTCCTTCAATGACATTCTCCCAGCTAGCTAGCTAGCTAACGTTAGGCTCCGTGTTTTTAGCTTGCTAAATATATAGCTAGATAAACAGATACGCTAGCCTTTTAGCCACGTTATGACTTGTGATCGTTGCCTTTGCCTGTTCGATTGTATTGACATTCCCAGTCTTTGTTACATTTGTCCGTTTTTTTTGTTTTGTTTTTTGTTCCAAAATATTGAGTCATTGAAACTAAAACATTGCGTCTCAAATAGGTGGAGGCAGTAAACAATGTACCAGGCCAGCTGTTGATTTACAACCTGATAGCAATATGTTTTGGACGACCAAGAAATGTATTGGTGAATTATAACATTAATCATACGTTGAACTGAATCCATCTATTCTGACAACAATGCCTTAGTGTACGTCACTGAACGCTGAGTCAAATAGAAGCTATTTTAACAACCTCTTATGACGTCTGTTTAGTAGCGTAAACTAGTCATTTGATATTTTTCACTGGTATTTATGATTTTTCCAGTTTGTTTCATATCTGCAAAGTAGTTTTAAAACGTCTCTCTGTAGTGTAGATGGACCAGTAAAACGCTGTCAGTTCCACTTTTTAAGAATAGACCTGTATCCTCAATGTCACTCTGTTGTCTGACCCTATAGGATGTGGGGCGTTTTGGGGAAGCAGCCTCGACCTCCACCTGTGAGAGGTCAACGTGTTAAAGGTGCCGTTGTTTTGTTCTCCTCTCTTCTACTGGGGGATGATTTGACTAGTGATCGGTTGTGATTGCTCTCCCTTTGGCAGTGTGTTGGAACGCCCGTCTTCAGTCAAACCCATTTTTGGGCTTGCCTCACACATTTAAGCTTAGCAACCGTTGCCGTTGTTCCGCGCTGAACGGAAAATAGAAAACACACCGTTTATTAGAATTGATTTCCTGAGCTCTAGCTCTTAAACAGCCAATCAGTATGCAGATGGCTTTCCTCATCAGCCAATCAGTCACTGGCAGCGTCCCTACGTAGTACACTAGGGGCGCACTATGAGGTAATAGGGGGACATTTGGGATACAGACAGTTATCAGGTGGTCTCAGAGCCGTTATACAAGCTGGGGAATGGAAAGATGGAAGGCTTTCATTTTCCATCGCCAGCAGATCTCAAAGTGCTTAATCATGTCTTAAACACACAAGTGGCTCTACTGTGATGAGGAGGGTCTAGTTACATTGTCTCTCTGCAGTGTGGAGGGTCTAGTTACATTGTCTCTCTGCAGTGTGGAGGGTCTAGTTACATTGTCTCTCTGCAGTGTGGAGGGTCTAGTTACATTGTCTCTCTGCAGTGTGGAGGGTCTAGTTACATTGTCTCTCTGCAGTGTGGAGGGTCTAGTTACATTGTCTCTCTGCAGTGTGGAGGGTCTAGTTACATTGTCCCTCTGCAGTGTGGATAGTCTAGTTACATTGTCCCTCTGCAGTGTGGAGGGTCTAGTTACATTGTCTCTCTGTAGTGGGGAGGGTCTAGTTACATTGTCTCTCTGTAGTGGGGAGGGTCTAGTTACATTGTCTCTCTGTAGTGGGGATGGACCAGTAATGTCTCTCTGTAGTGTAGATGGACCAGTAACGTCTCTCTGTAGTGTAGATGGACCAGTAATGTCTCTCTGTAGTGGGGATGGACCAGTAATGTCTCTCTGTAGTGTAGATGGACCAGTAATGTCTCTCTGTAGTGGGGATGGACCAGTAATGTCTCTCTGTAGTGGGGATGGACCAGTAATGTCTCTCTGTAGTGGGGATGGAGCAGTAATGTCTCTCTGTAGTGTAGATGGACCAGTAATGTCTCTCTGTAGTGTAGATGGACCAGTAATGTCTCTCTGTAGTGGGGATGGACCAGTAATGTCTCTCTGTAGTGTAGATGGACCAGTAACGTCTCTCTGTAGTGTAGATGGACCAGTAATGTCTCTCTGTAGTGTAGATGGACCAGTAATGTCTCTCTGTAGTGGGGATGGACCAGTAATGTCTCTCTGTAGTGGGGATGGACCAGTAATGTCTCTCTGTAGTGTAGATGGACCAGTAATGTCTCTCTGTAGTGGGGATGGACCAGTAATGTCTCTCTGTAGTGGGGATGGACCAGTAATGTCTCTCTGTAGTGTAGATGGACCAGTAATGTCTCTCTGTAGTGGGGATGGACCAGTAATGTCTCTCTGTAGTGTAGATGGACCAGTAATGTCTCTCTGTAGTGTAGATGGACCAGTAATGTCTCTCTGTAGTGGGGATGGACCAGTAACGTCTCTCTGTAGTGTAGATGGACCAGTAATGTCTCTATGTAGTGTAGATGGACCAGTAATGTCTCTCTGTAGTGTAGATGGACCAGTAATGTCTCTCTGTAGTGGGGATGGACCAGTAATGTCTCTCTGTAGTGGGGATGGACCAGTAATGTCTCTCTGTAGTGGGGATGGACCAGTAATGTCTCTCTGTAGTGTAGATGGACCAGTAACGTCTCTCTGTAGTGTAGATGGACCAGTAATGTCTCTCTGTAGTGGGAATGGACCAGTAATGTCTCTCTGTAGTGTAGATGGACCAGTAATGTCTCTCTGTAGTGTAGATGGACCAGTAACGTCTCTCTGTAGTGTAGATGGACCAGTAATGTCTCTCTGTAGTGGGAATGGACCAGTAATGTCTCTCTGTAGTGTAGATGGACCAGTAATGTCTCTCTGTAGTGTAGATGGACCAGTAATGTCGCTCTGTAGTGGGGATGGACCAGTAATGTCTCTCTGTAGTGTAGATGGACCAGTAATGTCTCTCTGTAGTGTAGATGGACCAGTAATGTCTCTCTGTAGTGGGGATGGACCAGTAATGTCTCTCTGTAGTGTAGATGGACCAGTAACGTCTCTCTGTAGTGTAGATGGACCAGTAATGTCTCTCTGTAGTGGGGATGGAGCAGTAATGTCTCTCTGTAGTGTAGATGGACCAGTAACGTCTCTCTGTAGTGGGGATGGACCAGTAACGTCTCTCTGTAGTGGGGATGGACCAGTAATGTCTCTCTGTAGTGTAGATGGACCAGTAATGTCTCTCTGTAGTGTAGATGGACCAGTAATGTCTCTCTGTAGTGGGGATGGACCAGTAACGTCTCTCTGTAGTGTAGATGGACCAGTAACGTCTCTCTGTAGTGGGGATGGAGCAGTAATGTCTCTCTGTAGTGTAGATGGACCAGTAATGTCTCTCTGTAGTGTAGATTGACCAGTAATGTCTCTCTGTAGTGGGGATGGACCAGTAACGTCTCTCTGTAGTGGGGATGGACCAGTAATGTCTCTCTGTAGTGTAGATGGACCAGTAATGTCTCTCTGTAGTGGGGATGGACCAGTAACGTCTCTCTGTAGTGGGGATGGACCAGTAATGTCTCTCTGTAGTGGGGATGGACCAGTAATGTCTCTCTGTAGTGTAGATGGACCAGTAACGTCTCTCTGTAGTGTAGATGGACCAGTAACGTCTCTCTGTAGTGTAGATGGACCAGTAATGTCTCTCTGTAGTGGGAATGGACCAGTAATGTCTCTCTGTAGTGTAGATGGACCAGTAACGTCTCTCTGTAGTGGTATGTTCTGCTGGTGCTCTGCCAGATTGGACACACTGACGTCCTGAGGTATTGATCTCTGCTTCAGTATCCCGCTGCTCGTTGGTGGACAGACAGACAGACAGACAGACAGACAGACAGACAGACAGACAGACAGACAGACAGACAGACAGACAGACAGACAGACAGACAGAGGGAGTCTTTATGGAAAACAAGGGTAAATGAATGGGATTGGTAAAGATGGGTTTGGCCAGTTATATCCTATCTTGTTATTGACACCCTGGTTATGTTGTTGTCTTGACAGAATGGTCTTTGGTGTTCCTCTATACATATCAACATGATAAGTTGGATTGTTTTGTTGTCAATGTTACTTCCTGCTTTCTGTCTGTGTATAGAGAAGGTCAGATGACCATGTATTCTCTAGTAGCTCCACTGAACATATTATACAGGCGTGATTCACTATCAAACCACTACGTCTTTCTAGTCAGGCTTCTCTGTCCACCTGCTGCACTGAGGGGTTCAGCCCTTTGAACGTGAACCGTCACTGCAGAGGCCTGCCGTGGGTCAGTAGAGATAGAGGGAGAGAGAGTGGGCCCTAGCCCTGGAGGGGTGGGCACACAACTGTGAAGGTATTGCCTGTTTTCTCTTACTCTGCAGCCTCTCTCTCTCCCTCTTTTCCTCTCCCCCTCTCTCTTTCTCTCTCGTTCTCTCTCTCGCTACATCTCTCTCTCTCTTCATCTCTCTCTCTCTCTCTCTGTCTCTCTCCTTTTTTCTCTCTCTCGCTCTCCATCTCTCTTTCTCTCTCTCTCTCTGTCTCTCTCTCCTTCTTTCTCTCTCTCTCTCTCTTTCTCCCTCTCTCTCTCTCTGCAGTGATCTTATGTAATCTGATTGATTTTAGGGGAATGTGCTGGTGTGCAGACAAGAGGCAGCTGAGAGGAGGGGAAAGGCTAGATGAGGAAGTGGAGCCAGAGGAAGAGGAGAGGAGGTAGAAGAGCAAGATGAGGGGAGGAAGTGGAGCCAGAGGAAGAGGAGAGGAGGTGGAAGAGCTAGATGAGGAAGTGGAGCCAGAGGAAGAGGAGAGGAGGTAGAAGAGCTAGATGATGGAAAGTGGAGCCAGAGGAAGAGGAGAGGAGGTAGAAGAGCTAGATGAGGGGAGGAAGTGGAGCCAGAGGAAGAGGAGAGGAGGTAGAAACACTCAGACAAACTTAACTGAATGGGGTCGGATCTGCATCACAACTTCTTCTCTGTAGCTTGTTTGCTTATCTTGAAACATTCACTTACAGGATTCTGATCCGTCATTTTATTGTTTATTAGCGTCGCAGGGAGTCAATCAATTCACATTCGAAATGCATTAGTGGAATGAAAGACCATTATATTGCTGGACTGGTATTATATCTGTAATTGGTTTGACTTGCACACACAGTCTGGACATTTACATTATACCAGACGTTCTTATCCAGAGCAACTTACAGTAATGAGTGCATACATTTCTGTACCGATTCCCCCCCTCGTTGTGACTATTTCCAAAGCCTCGTTGTGGCTATTGCCAAAAGCCTTGTTGTGACTATTTCCAAAGCATTGTTGTGACTATTTCCAAAGCCTTGTTGTGGCTATTTCCAAAGCCTTGTTGTGGCTATTTCCAAAGCCTTGTTGTGACAATTGCCAAAGCCTTGTTGTGACTATTTCCGCAGCCTTGTTGTGACTATTGCCAAAGCCTTGTTGTGACTATTGCCAAAGCCTTGTTGTGGCTATTTCCAAAGCCTTGTTGTGACTATTCTCACAGCCTTGTTGTGACTATTTCCAAAGCCTTGTTGTGACTATTTCCACAGCCTTGTTGTGACTATTTCCACAGCCTTGTTGTGACTATTTCCACAGCCTTGTTGTGACTATTTCCACAGCCTTGTTGTGACTATTTCCAAAACCTTGTTGTGACTATTTCCAAAGCCTTGTTGTTGCTATTTCCAAAGCCTTGTTGTGACTATTTCCTAAGCCTTGTTGTGACTATTTCCAAAGCCTTGTGGTGACTACTTCCAAAGCCTTGTGGTGACTATTTCCAAAGCCTTGTTGTGACTATCCCCAAGCCTTGTGGTGACTTTTTCCAAAGCCTTGTGGTGACTATTTCCGCAGCCTTGTTGTGACTATTTCCACAGCCTTGTTGTGACTATTTCCAAAGCCTTGTTGTGGCTATTTCCAAAGCCTTGTTGTTACTATTTCCAAAGCCTTGTGGTGACTATTTCCAAAGCCTTGTGGTGACTATTTTCAAAGCCTTGTTGTGACTATTTCCAAAGCCTTGTGGTGACTATTTCCAAATGTGAAGTAGATGAGTAAAGATGGCAAAAAATGTGACCATGACCAAACGATACTCACTTTTGTTGTCTTGTATGTCTTGTGTAACAGTTACTTAACACCTTGGGCTACTGTATGTTGAAGCTTAACCTCTAGTGGACCAGTTAGGTTCACTACTGGAGCAGTAGGGAGAAATTAAAACTGGACAACTGAATCATTTAGGAACCGAATGTTAGGTTCACTACTGGAGCAGTAGGGAGAAATGAAGACTGGACAACTGAATCATTTAGGAACCGAATGTTAGGTTCACTACTGGAGCAGTAGGGAGAAATGAAGACTGGACAACTGAATCATTTAGGAACCGAATGTTAGGTTCACTACTGGAGCAGTAGGGAGAAATGAAGACTGGACAACTGAATCATTTAGGAACCGAATGTTAGGTTCACTACTGGAGCAGTAGGGAGAAATGAAGACTGGACAACTGAATCATTTAGGAACCGAATGTTAGGTTCACTACTGGAGCAGTAGGGAGAAATGAAGACTGGACAACTGAATCATTTAGGAACCGAATGTTAGGTTCACTACTGGAGCAGTAGGGAGAAATTAAGACTGGACAACTGAATCATTTAGGAACCGAATGTTAGGTTCACTACTGGAGCAGTAGGGAGAAATTAAGACTGGACAACTGAATCATTTAGGAACCGAATGTTAGGTTCACTACTGGAGCAGTAGGGAGAAATGAAGACTGGACAACTGAATCATTTAGGAACCGAATGCCGGCTTGTGTTTTATAAAAATACTTAAAAAAAAAGAATAACCTTGAGTAAATATTGATATGTGAAATTTGTACAATGAGCTCAATATGAATGAAATACATCAACAGTACAATAGACTGAGATATCAGCCATATATCCTCCTATAGTACAATAGACTGAGATATCAGCCATATATCCCACCTATAGTACAATAGACTGAGATATCAGCCATATATCCTACCTATAGTTTACTAGGGTGAACCCAACTCTATTACATCTACAGTACAATAGACTGAGATATCAGCCATATATCCTCCTATAGTACAATAGACTGAGATATCAGCCATATATCCCACCTATAGTACAATAGACTGAGATATCAGCCATATATCCTACCTATAGTTTACTAGGGTGAACCCAACTCTATTACATCTACAGTACAATAGACTGAGATATCAGCCATATATCCTCCTATAGTACAATAGACTGAGATATCACCTGTCATGACGTTGGCCTGTGGGTAAGGTTTATGACCCCCCCATAAATACCCTTCTCCCTTCCCCTCTCTCTCTGACCCTACTGAAGGACTGGAATAGCCTGTGTTAAATATAGAGAGTCTGGGAACATCAAACAAATGGGGAAAAGGAACCATATTTTGGTAATAAAACCAGTTGGAAATATGCTTGATAACGTAATGAGTATGTATGTCAGTTCATTGTTATCTGAGACATTATGATTGATGGCAGGACGATATAAACTGTACCTGAGAAAGTATACACTCTCTAGTTATCAGAGTCACATGGAATTGTTATGCAATTGAAATGTTTGATATTGAAATTGTTTGTTAGGAGATTAAATGTAATTTTAGCTTCCAAATGAGAGAATTGGGTTTTCATAGGGAAAGTGCCCTGCCGATCAGTGGCCAACCCTGTGAAGAGACATGGGGTTATAAACGATGAAACCCCTCCTTCCCCCTCTCCACTATATAAGTCTTTGACGAAAAGACATTCGGGGTTCCAGTACGAGAGGTCTGCAGCCTCGACGTTATAAGGACAGACATGTTAACTAAACCATATCAAGAACAGAACTAAGCCAACCTCGGCGTGAGCTATGGTATGAACTGGTATGAACTTTGAGCTTATTCACTACAGAAGTGATACTTCCTAGCCGTTGAGTTAGCCGCTGCTAACGTGGGCTAGGAAAGGACGGACGACGGATCCAGTCTAACAACCAGACGAAGATACCACCACCATTGACATTCTTCCACTACAGGAAGATCTGTTGGCCAACCACGGCCAGCATCTACGACCAATCTACCGAAGCGCAGCTCAGAGTAAATATTTATTGCATTTTCCTTTTCCAAATGGGCGGTAATTTAGAATGCATAAGATAATTTATTTACGATAGCATAGCTGCTGTTTCTTTGTTCCTAAATCTTCCCGCTCTTTCATTCAAGCCCAACCCCCTTTTCCTTTGTGTAACCAGCCATGATACAGGCTCAGTCCACCAGGACATTTTCTGTATGACATCATATGAATTCTGTGTATTTGTAATTCTGTGTGATTAGTTAGGTATTTAGTAAATAAATAATTAAACCCAATTTTGTATTGCTGATTCAACTTGTTAGCCAGGGTTCGTGAAGATAACCAAGAATTTATAACTTTCATGATGAGATTGAAAATAAGATTAGATTGACTGCTATCGATGTAAAATATTACTAAGTATTTTAAGAGTTTATTCAGAAGATAACAGCTCTATAAACGTTCTTCTGTGGTGCCCCGACTTTCTAGTTAATTACATTTACATGATTAGCTTAATCAGGTAATATTAATTACAGAGAAATAATTTTATAAGTTAGCATGTCATATCACTTAATCCGGCATAGCCAAAGACACGACACAGCCATATATCCTCCTATAGTACAATAGACTGAGATATCAGCCATATATCCTCCTATAGTACAATAGACTGAGATATCAGCCATATATCCCACCTATAGTACAATAGACTGAGATATCAGCCATGTATCCCACCTATAGTTTACTAGGATGAACCCAACTCTATTACATCTACAGTACAATAGACTGAGATATCAGCCATATATCCCACCTATAGTACAATAGACTGAGATATCAGCCATATATCCTACCTATAGTTTACTAGGGTGAACCCAACTCTATTACATCTACAGTACAATAGACTGAGATATCAGCCATATATCCCACCTATAGTACAATAGACTGAGATATCAGCCATATATCCTCCTATAGTACAATAGACTGAGATATCAGCCATATATCCCACCTATAGTACAATAGACTGAGATATCAGCCATGTATCCCACCTATAGTTTACTAGGATGAACCCAACTCTATTACATCTACAGTACAATAGACTGAGATATCAGCCATATATCCCACCTATAGTACAATAGACTGAGATATCAGCCATATATCCTCCTATAGTACAATAGACTGAGATATCAGCCATATATCCCACCTATAGTACAATAGACTGAGATATCAGCCATATATCCCACCTATAGTTTACTAGAGTGAACCCAACTCTATCCTATTTCTGAGGGTCTCTCAGATTCAAAAGTTCAAAGTTCAATAGCCAATACAATAAACCTCATGCCTACGGGCCCTGCTGTTGTCGCCGGGGGGCTCCGATGGGTCGAGTTGTATCCTGCATGGTGATGACAGACGTATTCTCTCCCCCCCCCCCCCCCCCAATGTGAAGACAACTCAGTTTGTGGTGATGGAATGTAGAGCAGTATCTGATGCTCAGGTGCTTCCTGAAACCTTTATCATGGCCGGCATGTCCTGGTCAGAACCGACAACTTGTTGGTGGAGACGGTACGGGGAGGGACTCGTTTCTCTCCCTCCTAACCTGGGATCGCTCTCTATTACTGTGGAGCAGTGCGTGTTTGCTTTGGCTCCGGGTTCCGGGCATGTCCCCTGGTTTCCTCGGTGCCGATCCCTCAGGAGTGGAGGACACACACTTGGGTGGTCTCCCAGATATGGGAAATGTTCGGGCAGATCTTCTGGTTTTTCCTCGATGAAGGACTCGAGCTCTCGGTTGGGAACCAGTTGCTTTGTTGTTTCAGCCCACGTTTTTAGAGGGTTCACCTGGAGGGCTTGTCGTCTTGTGGCTCCCCGTTGGTTCACGGAGATCGTCCACCTGTTGGGCTCGGTCCTGTGGTAACTCACGCTGCGCAGGGATCTGTTGTCCGAGCTGCACAGGCAGGTTCGACTAACTCACGCTGCTCAGGGATCTGTTGTCCGAGCTGCACAGGCAGGTTTGACTAACTCACGCTGCACAGGGAGGGATCTGTTGTCCTAGCTGCACAGGCAGGTTCGACTAACTCACGCTGCTCAGGGATTTGTTGTCCTAGCTGCACAGGCAGGTTCGACACCCTTGGCCAGTGATTTTGGATCTGTGGGCTTGGCCCCTGAGAGGTCCAGTCTTGACGGCTAGAGGTTTACCTCCGACCATGATTGCTACCATTCAGTCTACAAGGGCTCCCTCCACGAGGAAAAATCCTCATCAATCTACACACAATAACCCATAATGACAAAGTGAAAACAGGTTTTTAGAAACAGAAATACTTAATTTACATTAGTATTCAGACCCTTTGCTTTGAGACTCGAATTTGAGCTCAGGTGCATCCTGTTTCCATTGATCATCCTTGAGATGTTTCTGCAACTTGATTGGAGTCCACCTGTGGTAAATTCAATTGATTGGACATGATGTGGAAAGGCACACACCTGTCTATATAAGGTCCCACAGTTGACAGTGCATGTCAGAGCAAAAACCAAGCCATGAGGTCGAAGGAATTCTCAGTAGAGTTCTGAGATATGAATGTGTCGAGGCACATATCTGGGGAATTTCTGCAACATTGAAAGTCCCCAAGAACACAGTGGCCTCCATCATAACTAAATGGAATAATTTTGGAACTATCAAGACTCTTCTTAGAGCTGGCCACCCAGCCAAACTGAGCAATCAGAGGAGAAGGGCTTTGGTCAGGGAAATCCATGATGAAAACCTGCTCCAGAGCACCTCGGACCTCAGACTGGGGCGAAGGTTCACCTTCCAACAGGACAACGACCCTAAGCACACAGCCAAGACAACACAGGAGTGGCTTCGGGACAAGTCTCTGAATGTCCTTGAGTGGCCCAGCCAGAGCCCGGACTTGAACCTGATCGAACATCTCTGGAGAGACCTGAAAATAGCTGTGCAGCGACACTCCCCATCCAACCTGACAGAGCTTGAGAGGATCTGCAGAGAAGAATGGGAGAAACTCCCCAAATACAGGTGTACCTAGCTTGTAGCATCATACCCAAGAAGACTCGAGGCTGTAATCGCTGCCAAAGGTGCTTCAACAGAGTTCTGAGTAAAGGGTCTGAATACTTATGTAAATGTATTTCAGTTTTTTATATTGAATAAATTAGCAAAAAATTCTAAAAACCTGTTTCTGCGTTGTCATTATGGGGTATTGTGTGTAGATTGGTAAGGGAAAAAAATCTATTTAATCAATAATAAAAAGGCTGTAATGTAACAAAATGTGGAAAAAGTCAAGGGGTCTGAATACTTTCCTAATGCAGTGGACCTGGGATATCTGTTTATGTGACCAGCTTTTTTGTCTGTTTTGCTAATCCAGCTTGCGTCAGAGCGCTCTCTAAACAGCGTCTCTTCCGCTGGATTGTGGAGGCTATCTACCTAGCAGCAAGGAGCAGGGGTTACCTAACGGTGTACGCGCCCACTCCTCCTTTCCGCTCAGCTCCAGGTAAAGAGTGTCAGAACTGAAGGAATGAATCCGAGCCTCGGCGTTACCAGCTGTGGAAGGCGGGACTTCCAGCGAGGCACGGTTATTCATTGGCCTTGTCCAAGTCGTGAGAGCACCAACCCTCCATGGAGATGTTGTACCTCATTTCCCTCCTTCAGGGAACAGTAGTTATAGTCAGAATAGGACAAAGTGTTTCCTCTTTGCCAGATATTGTCTGGCCTCAAAATTAAAAAGTAGGGAGAACTTTATTTTTCACACAGTTGACCCTCAACAGTACACTGCAACCTACATTCAGCGTTTTCAAGCAGGCCAGAGTGGAACAGGCCAGAGTGGAACAGGCCAGAGTGGAGCAGGCCAGAGTGGAACAGGCCAGATTGGAGCAGGCCAGAGTGGAACAGGCCAGAGTGGAACAGGCCAGAGTGGAACAGGCCAGAGTGGAGCAGGCCAGAGTGGAACAGGCCAGAGTGGAACGGGCCAGAGTGGAACAGGCCAGAGTGGAACAGAGCAGGCCAGAGTGGAACAGAGCAGGCCAGAGTGGAACAGAGCAGGCCAGAGTGGAACAGAGCAGGCCAGAGTGGAACAGGCCAGAGTGGAACAGGCCAGAGTGGAACGGGCCAGAGTGGAACGGGCCAGAGTGGAACAGGCCAGAGTGGAACAGAGCAGGCCAGAGTGGAACAGAGCAGGCCAGAGTGGAACAGGCCAGAGTGGAACAGGCCAGAGTGGAACAGAGCAGGCCAGAGTGGAACAGAGCAGGCCAGAGTGGAACAGGCCAGAGTGGAACAGGCCAGAGTGGAACAGGCCAGAGTGGAACAGAGCAGGCCAGAGTGGAACAGAGCAGGCCAGAGTGGAACAGGCCAGAGTGGAACAGGCCAGAGTGGAACAGGCCAGAGTGGAACGGGCCAGAGTGGAACAGAGCAGAGTGGAACAGAGCAGGCCAGAGTGGAACAGAGCAGGCCAGAGTGGAACAGGCCAGAGTGGAACAGGCCAGAGTGGAACGGGCCAGAGTGGAACGGGCCAGAGTGGAACGGGCCAGAGTGGAACGGGCCAGAGTGGAACAAGCCAGAGTGGAACAGAGCAGGCCAGAGTGGAACAGAGCAGGCCAGAGTGGAACAGAGCAGGCCAGAGTGGAACAGAGCAGGCCAGAGTAGAACAGAGCAGGCCAGAGTGGAACAGGCCAGAGTGGAACAGAGCAGGCCAGAGTGGAACAGAGCAGGCCAGAGTGGAACAGGCCAGAGTGGAACAGGCCAGAGTGGAACAGGCCGGGCCAGAGTGGAACAGGCCGGGCCAGAGTAGAACAGGACGGAACAGAGCAGAACAGAGCAGGACAAAGTAAGGTAAGGGTTTGAGTAATGGGGAGAACGCTCTACCTCTCACAGTGTTGCTGATGCAGAGACAGGCTGTGTATTTATAGTGGACCTACAACAAAAATGGATTCTAGAGATCACGATGTGCTTTTCTCAAGGTTGGTTCCCTCCTAGCAGTCCTCTCAAAGACATACCCCAAAAACTCCTCTCATCAATCTCTCTCCTCTCTACCGTGTTTCGGGCAGCTGCCCCCATTTTAACACCACGTCCCTCTCCTCCTCCACCTCTCTCCTCTCTCTCCTCCTCCACCTCTCTCCTCTCTCCTCCTCCCACCTCTCTCCTCTCTCCTCCTCCACCTCTCTCCTCTCTCCTCCTCCACCTCTCTCCTCTCTCCTCCTCCACCTCTCTCCTCTCTCCTCCTCCACCTCTCTCCTCTCTCCTCCTCCACCTCTCTCCTCTCCTCTTCTCCACCTCGATCCCCTCCATCAGGGAGATAACAGTGAGAAACCATCAGGGAGATAACAGGGAGAAACCATCAGGGAGATAACAGTGAGAAACCATCAGGGAGATAACAGTGAGAAACCATCAGGGAGATAACAGGGAGAAACCATCAGGGAGATAACAGTGAGAAACCATCAGGGAGATAACAGTGAGAAACCAAGAGGGAGATGACAGTGATGGACGTTGTCTTCTGTTTCATTCTGCTGCTGGCCAGTTAGCTGGGAGCTGTGAGAGCATCCTGACTGGTTGCATCACCGCCTGGTATGGCAACTGCTCGGCCTCCGACCACAAGGCACTACAGAGGGTAGTGCGTACGGCCCAATACATCACCGAGGCCAAGCTTCCTGCCATCCAGGACCTCTATACCAGGCGGTGACAGAAGAAGGCCCTAAAAATTGTCAAAGACTCCAGCCAGTCATAGACTGTTCTCTCTGCTACCGCACGGCAAGCGGTACCGGAGCGCCAGGTCTAGGTCCAAGAGGCTTCTAAACAGCTTCTACCCTCAAGCCATAAGACTGCTGAACATCTAATCAAATGGCTAACCAGACTATTGACTCTGTACCGGTACCCCCTGTATATAGCCTCCACATTGACTCTGTACCGTAACACCCTGTATATAGCCTCCACATTGACTCTGTACCGGTACCCCCTGTATATAGCCTCCACATTGACTCTGTACCGGTACCCCCTGTATATAGCCTCCACATTGGACTCTGTACCGGTACCCCCTGTATATAGCCTCCACATTGACTCTGTACCATAACACCCTGTATATAGCCTCCACATTGACTCTGTACCGGTACCCCCCTGTATATAGCCTCCACATTGACTCTGTACCGTAATCCCTGTATATAGCCTCCACATTGACTCTGTACCGGTACCCCCTGTATATAGCCTCCACATTGACTCTGTACCGGTACCCCCTGTATATAGCCTCCACATTGACTCTGTACCGGTACCCCCCTGTATATAGCCTCCACATTGACTCTGTACCGGTACCCCCTGTATATAGCCTCCACATTGACTCTGTACCGTAACACCCTGTATATAGCCTCCACATTGACTCTGTACCGTAACACCCTGTATATAGCCTCCACATTGACTCTGTACCGTAACACCCTGTATATAGCCTCCACATTGACTCTGTACCGTAACACCCTGTATATAGCCTCCACATTGACTCTGTACCGTAACACCCTGTATATAGCCTCCACATTGACTCTGTACCGTAACACCCTGTATATAGCCTCCACATTGTTATTTACTGCTGCTCTTTAATTACTTGTTATTCTTATCTCTTAGTTTTAGGTATTTTTCTTAAAAAACTGCATTGTTGATTAAGGGCTTTTAAGTAAGCATTTCACTGTGAGGTCTACTACACCTGTTATATTCAGCATTTCACTGTGAGGTCTACTACACCTGTTGTATTCAGCATTTCACTGTAAGGTCTACTACACCTGTTGTATTCAGCATTTCACTGTGAGGTCTACTACACCTGTTGTATTCAGCGTTTCACTGTGAGGTCTACTACACCTGTTGTATTCAGTATTTCACTGTAAGGTCTACTACACCTGTTGTATTCAGCATTTCACTGTTGTATTCTGGCGAATGTGAAATAAAATGTGATTTGATTGTTCTGCTGCTGGCCGGCCAACCGTGACGGGTGCAGTCAGCGGTATAGGATGCTGGCCTATAATTGGATCTGTGAGCTGCCTCTGAGTCCTCGGTCGGTCAGGGCTGTAAAGATCCCTGCCATGGCCTGTAGGTTGGAGGGGTCTAGTAACTGTCTGTCTGACCTCTGGTATATGTTTGAATAGTGCACTACCTATATAGCCCCTATGGGCCTGGTCAAAAGTAGTGCGCTAGACCATGTAGGGAATAGGGTGCTATATCGGACACACTGTAATTTTAAAATGGTTGCTTCCAGTACTCATGGTCTCTATCTCTATACGGCGTTAGAGAGACAGAGACTAAAGGACAGCAGTCAAGTGGGGCTAAGAGTAGAGACCAGGGTTGGGACCAAGAAGAGAGACCAGGGCTGGGGTCAAGAGGAGAGACCAGGGTTGGGGTCAAGAAGAGAGACCAAAGCTGGGATCAAGAGGAGAGACCAGGGCTGGGGTCAAGAGGAGAGAGAGAGACCAGGGCTGGGGTCAAGAGGAGAGACCAGGGCTGGGGTCAAGAGGAGAGACCAGGGCTGGGGTCAAGAGGAGAGACCAGGGCTGGGGTCAAGAGGAGAGACCAGGGCTGGGGTCAAGAGGAGAGACCAGGGCTGGGGGGAAGAGGAGAGACCAGGGCTGGGGTCAAGGAGAGACCAGGGCTGGGTCAAGAGGAGAGACCAGGGCTGGGGTCAAGAGGAGAGACCAGGGCTGGGGTGAAGAGGAGAGACCAGGGGCTGGGGTCGAAGAGGAGAGACCAGGGCTGGGTCAAGAGGAGAGACCAGGGCTGGGGTCAAGAGGAGAGACCAGGGCTGGGGTCAAGAGGAGAGACCAGGGCTGGGGTCAAGAGGAGAGACCAGGGTGGGTGCCAAGAGGAGAGACCAGGGCTGGTGCCTAAGAGGAGAGACCAGGGCTGGGGTCAAGAGGAGAGACCAGGGCTGGGGTCAAGAGGAGAGACCAGGGCTGGGGTGAAGAGGAGAGACCAGGGCTGGGGCTAAGAGGAGAGACCAGGGCTGGGGTCAAGAGGAGAGACCAGGGCTGGGGTCAAGAGGAGAGACCAGGGCTGGGGCCAAGAGGAGAGACCAGGGCTGGGGTCAAGAGGAGAGACCAGGGCTGGGGTCAAGAGGAGAGACCAGGGCTGGGGTCAAGAGGAGAGACCAGGGCTGGGGTCAAGAGGAGAGACCAGGGCTGGGGTCAAGAGGAGAGACCAGGGCTGGGGTCAAGAAGAGAGACCAGGGTTGGGGCCAAGAGGAGAGACCAGGGTTGGGGCCAAGAGGAGAGACCAGGGCTGGGATCAAGAGGAGAGACCAGGGCTGGGATCAAGAGGAGAGACCAGGGCTGGGGTCAAGAGGAGAGACCAGGGTTGGGGCCAACCATGCCAGCCTTGCCAGCTCTCTGCCAGTGCCTCGGGCTGTTCCTTCTGCACGTGTGGACGTCTGTGGGCGTAACAGGGAAATCACTCTCTACTTCAGGAGATCCCTGTATGTTCCAAGCTGTTGGACGACACTTCCTGGCTCCCCTGCTCTGCTCTGGTTATAGAATAGCAATGTGATTGTAAAGCATGATTTGGTCAGCCCACGCTATATATAGTTATAGCGTCTACAGTGAGCTGAAAAAGTATTAGGACAATGAAACATTTCTTGTTGTTTGTGAAATGATACAATGACTATGAGGTTAAAGTGCAGACTGTCAGCTTTAATTTGAGGGTATTTTCATCCATATCGGGTGAACCGTTTAGAAATTACAGCACTTTTTGTACATAGTCCCCCCATTTTAGGGGACCAAAAGAATTGGGACAAATTCACTTATGTGTATTAAAGTAGTCAAACGTTTAGTATTTTGTCCCATATACCTAGCACACAATGATTACATCAAGCTTGTGATTCTATAAATGTGTTGGATGTATTGGCTGTTTGTTTTGGTTGTTTTTCAGATTATTTTGTGGCCAATAGAAATGAATGGTAAATTATGTATGAGTGAGTCATTTTTATTGTAAATGAGAATATTATGTTTCGTAACACTTCTACATTAATGTGGACGCTACCGTGATTATGGATTGTCCTGAATGAATCACTGTCCCAATACTTTTGGGTCTCCCGAGTGGCGCAGCTGTCTAAGGCACTGCATCTCAGTGCTAGAGGCGTCACTACAGACCTTGGTTCGATTCCAGGCTGTATCACAACCGGCCATGATTGGGAGTCCAATTGGGCAGCGCACAATTGGCTCAGCGTCATATGGGTTAGGGTTTGGCCAGAGTTAGGCCGTCATATGGGTTAGGGTTTGGCCAGAGTTAGGCCATCATATGGGTTAGGGTTTGGCCAGAGGGAGGCCATCATATGGGTTAGGGTTTGGCCAGAGTTAGGCCATCATATGGGTTAGGGTTTGGCCAGAGTTAGGCCATCATATGGGTTAGGGTTTGGCCAGAGTTAGGCCATCATATGGGTTAGGGTTTGGCCAGAGTTAGGCCATCATATGGGTTAGGGTTTGGCCAGAGGGAGGCCATCATATGGGTTAGGGTTTGGCCAGAGTTAGGCCATCATATGGGTTAGGGTTTGGCCAGAGTTAGGCCATCATATGGGTTAGGGTTTGGCCAGAGATAGGCCATCATATGGGTTAGGGTTTGGCCAGAGGGAGGCCATCATATGGGTTAGGGTTTGGCCAGAGGGAGGCCATCATATGGGTTAGGGTTTGGCCAGAGGGAGGCCATCATATGGGTTAGGGTTTGGCCAGAGGGAGGCCATCATATGGGTTAGGGTTTTGCCAGAGTTAGGCCATCATATGGGTTAGGGTTTGGCCAGAGTTAGGCCATCATATGGGTTAGGGTTTGGCCAGAGTTAGGCCATCATATGGGTTAGGGTTTGGCCAGAGGGAGGCCATCATATGGGTTAGGGTTTGGCCAGAGGGAGGCCATCATATGGGTTAGGGTTTGGCCAGAGTTAGGCCATCATATGGGTTAGGGTTTGGCCAGAGGGAGGCCATCATATGGGTTAGGGTTTGGCCAGAGGGAGGCCATCATATGGGTTAGGGTTTGGCCAGAGGGAGGCCATCATATGGGTTAGGGTTTGGCCAGAGGGGAGGCCATCATATGGGTTAGGGTTTGGCCAGAGGGAGGCCATCATATGGGTTAGGGTTGGCCAGAGGGAGGCCATCATATGGGTTAGGGTTTGGCCAGAGGGAGGCCATCATATGGGTTAGGGTTTGGCCAGAGGGAGGCCGTCATTGGAAAGAAGAATTTGTTCTTTAACCGACTTACCTTGTTAAATAAAATAACACTGTGTGTGGCAGTGGGGGGGTCTAGCTAGGCAGGGAGGGGAGAGGGAGGAGGGAGAGGGAGGGAGGCAGTGGGGGGGTCTAGCTAGGCAGGGAGGGAGAGGGAGGGAGAGGGAGGGAGGCAGTGGGGGGGTCTAGCTAGGCAGGGAGGGAGAGGGAGGGAGAGAGAGAGGGAGGCAGTGGGGGGGGGTCTAGCTAGGCAGGGAGGGAGAGGGAGGGAGAGGGGAGGGAGGCAGTGGGGGGGTCTAGCTAGGCAGGGAGGGAGAGGGAGGGAGAGGGAGGGAGGCAGTGGGGGGGGGGGGGGG
>NW_021823319.1:671459-750682 GCF_901001165.1 Salmo trutta | reverse complement strand
CTCTCTCTCTCCCTCTCTTCTCTCCTCTCTCTCTGTCTCTCTCTCTCTCTGTGTCTCTGAGCTGTGTGTGGGACGATGACAGGTGACTGTTCAGTCGTAGTGTACTGAAAGACGACTCCTTACTGTTGGTGAGCCTCTACAATACACGTTGTGTGTCATCATGGTTCTTCAGACGGTCAGAGACATGGCTACTGGGCAAGGTGTGTGTGTGTGTGTGTGTGTGTGTGTGTGTGTGTGTGTGTGTGTGTGTGTGTGTGTGTGTGTGTAAAAGGTGACATGTCAAGGAATCAAATCAAATGTTATTGTTCGCATTAACATATTTAGCAGTCCAGTAATATCTATTACAGTGCAGTAATTATCTTATCATACCTTGACCCCAGGTGTGATGTCTGGCTGCGTGAGACTACACCTGTCCCGTCTCCCAGACAGCGTGAGACTAGACCTGTCCTGTCTCCCAGACAGCGTGAGCCTAGACCTGTCCCGTCTCCCAGACAGCGTGAGACTAGACCTGTCCCGTCTCCCAGACAGCGTGAGACTAGACCTGTCCCTTCTCCCCAGACAGCGTGAGACTAGACCTGTCCCGTCTCCCAGACAGCGTGAGACTACACCTGTCCCGTCTCCCAGACAGCGTGAGACTAGACCTGTCCCGTCTCCCAGACAGCGTGAGAAAACACCTGTCCCGTCTCCTAGACAGCGTGAGACTAGACCTGTCCCGTCTCCCAGACAGCGTGAGAAAACACCTGTCCCGTCTCCCAGACAGCGTGAGACTACACATGTCCCGTCCCCCAGACAGCGTGAGACTAGACCTGTCCCGTCTCCCAGACAGCGTGAGACTAGACCTGTCCCGTCTCCCAGACAGCGTGAGACTAGACCTTTCCCGTCTCCCAGACAGCGTGAGACTAGACCTGTCCCGTCTCCCAGACAGCGTGAGAAAACACCTGTCCCGTCTCCTAGACAGCGTGAGACTAGACCTGTCCCGTCTCCCAGACAGCGTGAGACTAGACCTGTCCCGTCTCCTAGACAGCGTGAGACTATACCTGTCCCGTCTCCTAGACAGCGTGAGACTAGACCTGTCCAGTCTCCCAGACAGCGTGAGACTAGACCTGTCCCGTCTCCCAGACAGCGTGAGCCTAGACCTGTCCCGTCTCCCCAGACAGCGTGAGACTAGACCTGTCCCGTCTCCCAGACAGCGTGAGACTAGACCTGTCCCGTCTCCCAGACAGCGTGAGCCTAGACCTGTCCCGTCTCCCAGACAGCGTGAGACTAGACCTGTCCCGTCTCCCAGACGGTGTGAGACTAGACCTGTCCCGTCTCCCAGACAGCGTGAGACTACACCTGTCCCGTCTCCCAGGCGGCGTGAGACTAGACCTGTCCTGTCTCCCAGACAGCGTGAGACTAGACCTGTCCCGTCTCCCAGACAGCGTGAGACTAGACCTGTCCCGTCTCCCAGACAGCGTGAGACTAGACCTGTCCCGTCTCCCAGGACAGCGTGAGACTAGACCTGTCCGTCTCCCAGGCAGCGTGAGACTAGACCTGTCCCGTCTCCCAGACAGCGTGAGACTAGACCTGTCCCGTCTCCCAGACAGCGTGAGACTAGACCTGTCCCGTCTCCCAGACAGCGTGAGACTAGACCTGTCCCGTCTCCCAGACAGCGTGAGACTAGACCTGTCCCGTCTCCCAGGCAGCGTGAGACTACACCTGTCCCGTCTCCCAGACAGCGTGAGACAACACCTGTCCCGTCTCCCAGACAGCGTGAGACCCACCTGTCCCGTCTCCCAGACAGCGTGAGACTAGACCTGTCCCGTCTCCCAGGCAGCGTGAGACTAGACCTGTCCCGTGGCCCAGGCAGCGTGAGACTAGACCTGTCCCGTCTCCTAGACAGCGTGAGACTAGACCTGTCCCGTCTCCCAGACAGAGTGAGACTAGACCTGTCCCGTCTCCCAGACCACACCTGTCCCGTCTCCCAGACAGCGTGAGACTACACCTGTCCTGTCTCCTAGACAGCGTGAGACGAGACCTGTCCCGTCTCCCAGGCAGCGTGAGACTAGACCTGTCCCGTCTCCTAGACAGCGTGAGACTAGACCTGTCCCGTCTCCCAGACAGCGTGAGACTAGACCTGTCCCGTCTCCCAGACCACACCTGTCCCGTCTCCCAGACAGCGTGAGACTCCATCTGTCCCGTCTCCCCAGACAGCGTGAGACTAGACCTGTCCCGTCTTCCAGACAGCGTGAGACTATACCTGTCCTGTCTCCCAGACAGCGTGAGACTAGACCTGTCCCGTCTCCCCAGACAGCATGAGACTAGACCTGTCCCGTATCCCAGGCAGCCTTGGGGTATTAGAGCTGACTGTTGGGCCCCTGGGAGGGCTCTGGTCTTGTCTGTGTTTTCTGAGTCAGTGTGAAGTTTATTGAGTCCTCCTATCTGACTCTCTGTCACCTGAGCTCCGGTGTCCTCGGTGGCCATGTCATCTTCCCCCCTCCAGCCAAGTGTTTGGGAACGCAGCCTGCATGCAGAGCAGAGCAGAGAGGACTGTCTTCAGCAGGCAAGCCTCGTTTACACACTCACAGAGAGGTCGCACCTCACAGAGGGACACTCACAGAGAGGTCGCATCTCACAGAGGGACACTCACAGAGAGGTCGCACCTCACAGAGGGACACTCACAGAGAGGTCGCACCTCACAGAGGGACACTCACAGAGAGGTCGCACCTCACAGAGGGACACTCACACAGAGGTCGCACCTCACAGAGGGTGATGAGACACTCAGAGCACTGACCTGATCACAGCACGTTGGGATGCTGGGATAGTCTTTAATGGGATACTGGGATAGTCTTTACTGGGATACTGGGATAGTCTTTAATGTGATACTGGGATAGTATTTAATGGGATACTGGGTGATACTGGGATAGTCTTTAATGGGATACTGGGATAGTCTTTACTGGGATACTGGGATAGTCTTTACTGGGATACTGGGATAGTCTTTACTGGGATACTGGGATAGTCTTTACTGGGATACTGGGTGATACTGGGATAGTCTTTACTGGGATACTGGGTGATACTGGGATAGTCTTTACTGGGATACTGGGATAGTCTTTACTGGGATACTGGGTGATACTGGGATAGTCTTTACTGGGATACTGGGATAGTCTTTACTGGGATACTGGGATAGTCTTTACTGGGATACTGGGATAGTCTTTAATGGGATACTGGGATAGTCTTTACTGGGATACTGGGATAGTCTTTACTGGGATACTGGGATAGTCTTTACTGGGATACTGGGATAGTCTTTAATGGGATACTGGGATAGTCTTTACTGGGATACTGGGATAGTCTTTAATGGGATACTGGGATAGTCTTTACTAGGATACTGGGTGATACTGGGATAGTCTTTAATGGGATACTGGGATAGTCTTTAATGGGATACTGGGATAGTCTTTACTAGGATACTGGGTGATACTGGGATAGTCTTTACTAGGATACTGGGTAATACTGGGATAGTCTTTACTAGGATACTGGGATAGTCTTTACTAGGATACTGGGATAGTCTTTACTAGGATACTGGGTGATACTGGGATAGTCTTTAATGGGATACTGGGATAGTCTTTAATGGGATACTGGGTGATACTGGGATAGTCTTTAATGGGATACTGGGATAGTTTTTACTAGGATACTGGGTGATACTGGGATAGTCTTTACTAGGATACTGGGTGATACTGGGATAGTCTTTACTAGGATACTGGGTGATACTGGGATAGTCTTTAATGGGATACTGGGTGATACTGGGATAGTCTTTACTAGGATACTGGGATAGTCTTTACTAGGATACTGGGATAGTCTTTAATGGGATACTGGGATAGTATTTACTGGGATACTGGGTGATACTGGGATAGTCTTTAATGGGATACTGGGTGATACTGGGATAGTCTTTAATGGGATACTGGGATAGTCTTTACTAGGATACTGGCTGATACTGGGATAGTCTTTACTAGGATACTGGGATAGTCTTTACTAGCATACTGGGTGATACTGGGATAGTCTTTACTAGGATACTGGGATAGTCTTTACTAGGATACTGGGATAGTCTTTACTAGGATACCGGGTAATACTGGGATAGTCTTTACTGGGATACTGGGATAGTCTTTACTAGGATACTGGCTGATACTGGGATAGTCTTTACTAGGATACTGGGATAGTCTTTACTAGCATACTGGGTGATACTGGGATAGTCTTTAATGGGATACTGGGTGATACTGGGGTGGTCTTTACTTTTGATGGTACAGTGAGAAGGAGGTCTCCATCTTAGACATTTTCCTAAATTCCACGGTCATTTTAACAGAATACAGTATTCTGGCCCAAGCTGCTATTGTGCTAAGTGTTATTTTGGCCTTTTCTAAAAGGAATGATTTTCTCATTTAGCATTGTCCATGTTCCAGTAGCTTACTGTTGATGACAGATGTCCAGTACAGTAGTCCCTCAGGGTCCTTGGGGACTCCCCTGCCTCTAACCAGAGCAGTAACATCCATACCTCTGTCAAATATCTTCGCTCTCTCTCTCTCTCTCTCTCTCTCTCTTTTTGGCCTGTCTGCATGGCCCTGGTTCAGATCTAACATGGTCTCTCATGGCTGGCCAGCCTGGCTTTGTGAATAATTAAAACTCTGTGGTGTCTGAGTCCCAAAATGGCACCCTATTCCCTTTTATAGTGAGTGCACTACTGTTGAGTAGAGCTATAGTGCCCAACTGGGCCGGGGCTCTGGTCCAAAGCAGTGCACTATGTAGGGCATAGGATTCCATTTGGGACTCTGCCTCTGAAACACAACAATAAATAATAAAAGCAATGGTGTAGCAGCTGATGATGTCATGGAGGCAGGTAGCCTAGTGGTTAGAGGGGGGAGGCAGGTAGCCTAGTGGTTAGAGGGGGGAGGCAGGTAGCCTAGTGGTTAGAGTGGAGGGGAGGCAGGTAGCCTAGTGGTTAGAGTGGAGGGGAGGCAGGTAGCCTAGTGGTTAGAGGCAGGTAGCCTAGTGGTTAGAGGCAGGTAGCCTAGTGGTTAGAGGGGGGGAGGCAGGTAGCCTAGTGGTTAGAGGGGGGAGGCAGGTAGCCTAGTGGTTAGAGGGGGGGAGGCAGGTAGCCTAGTGGTTAGAGGGGGGAGGCAGGTAGCCTAGTGGTTAGAGGGGTTGGACCAGTAACCTGAAAGGTTGCAAGTTCGAATCCCTGAGCTGACAAGGTAAAAATCTGTTGTTCTGCCCCTGAACAAGGCAGTTAACCCACTGTTCCCTGGTAGGCCGTCATTGTTAATAATAATGTGTTCTTAACTGACCTGCCAAGTTAAATAAAGGTTAAAATAAATTAAAAAACTATTTTGTCGAGTGAACCCTCTCGCTTCGCCTCTTCCTCTCTGTTTACACACACACACACACACACACACACACACACACACACACACACACACACACACACACACACACACACACACACACACACACCCACCAAGCCCCTCCCCCTTCCACTCACACCAAGCCCCTCCCCCTACTACTCACACCAAGCCCCTCCCCCCGCCTCTCACACCAAGCCCCTCCCCCTGCCACTCACACCAAGCCCCTCCTCCTGCCACTCACACCAAGCCCCTCCCCCTGCCACTCACACCAAGCCCCTCCCCCTGCCACTCACACCAAGCCCCTCCCCCTGCCACTCACACCAAGCCCCTCCCCCTGCCACTCACACCAAGCCCCTCCTCCCGATCACGTCTACCTCTCAGACAAGTGGTTTCAACTCGCTATTTGCATGTGAGGTTTGGTCCAACAGAATCTGTCATATGGACTGAATTACAGTTCATGTAAGGAAATCAGTCAATTGAAATAAATTCATTAGGCCCTAATCTATGAATTTCACATGACTGGGAATACAGATATGCATCTGTTGGTCACAGATAACTTATAAAAAGGTAGGGGCTTGGATCAGAAAACCAGTCAGTATCTGGTGTGACCAACATTTGCCTCATGCAGAGTGACACATCTCCTTCACATAGAGTTGATCAGGCTGTTGATTGTGGCCTGTGGAATGTTGTCCCACTCCTCTTCAATGGCTGTGAGAAGTTCTTGTATATTGGCGGGAACTGGAAGACACCACAGTACACGGTGATCCAGAGCATCCCAAACATGCTCAATTGGTGGCATGTCTGAGTATGCAGGCCATGGAAAACTGGGACATTGTCAGCCACCAGGAATTGTGTACATTGCCACATGGGGCTGTGCGTTATCATGCTGATAATGCTGGTGATGTCGGCGGATGAATGGCACGACAATGGGCCTCAGGATCTCGTCACGTTATCTCTGTGCATTCATATTGCCATCGATAAAATGCAGTTGTGTTCACTGTCCATAGCTTATGCCTGCCCCATACCATAACCCCACCTCCACCATGGGGCCCATACCATAACCCCACCTCCACCATGGGGCCCATACCTTAACCCCACCTCCACCATGGGGCCCATACCTTAACCCCACCTCCACCATGGGGCCCATACCATAACCCCACCTCCACCATGGGGCCCATACCATAACCCCACCTCCACCATGGGGCCCATACCATAACCCCACCTCCACCATGGGGCCCATACCATAACCCCACCTCCACCATGGGGCCCGTAGTACCATAACCCCACCTCCACCATGGAGCACATACCATAACCCCACCTCCACCATGGGGCCCATACCATAACCCCACCTCCACCATGGGGCCCATACCATAACCCCACCTCCACCATGGGGCCCATACCATAACCCCACCTCCACCATGGGGCCCATACCATAACCCCACCTCCACCATGGGGAATTCTGTTCACAACGATGACATAAGCAAACCGCTCGCCCACACAACGCAATCTGCCCGGTACAGTTGAAACTGGGATTCATCCATGAAGAGAACATTTCTCCAGTGTGCCAGTGACCATCAAAGGGGAGCATTTGCCCACTGAAGTCAGTTACGACACAGAACTGCAGTCAGGTCAAGACCCTGGTGAGGACGACGAGCACCCAGATGAGCTTCCCTGAGATGGTTTCTGACAGTTTGTGCAAAAATTATTCAGTTGTACAAACTCACAGTTTCATCAGCTGTCCGTGTGGCTGGTCTCAGACGATTCCGCAGGTGAAGAAGCCAAATGTGGGGGTCCTGGGCTGGCGTGGTTGTACGTGTTCTGGGGTTGTGAGGCCAGTTGGACGTACTGCCAAATTCTCTAAAACAACGTTGGAGGCGGCTTATGGTTGAGAAATGAACATTAAATTCTCTGGCAACAGCTCTGGTGGACATTCCTGCAGTCACCATGCCAATTGCACGCTCCCTCAACTTGAGACATCTGTGGCATTGTGTTGTGTGACAAAACTGCACATTTTAGAATGGCCTTTTATTGTCCCCTGACCAAGGTGCACCTGGTTTAATGATCATGCTGTTTAATCAGCTTCTTGATATGCCACACCTGTCAGGTGGATGGATTATCTTGGCAGAGGGGAAATGCTCACTAACAGGGATGTAAACAAATTTGGACATTTTCTGGGATCTTAGCTCATGAAACCAACACTTTACATGTTGCGTGGAGAGGAGGAAGTGGAGAGGATGGAGGAGGTGGAGAGGATGGAGGAGGTGGAGAGGAGGTGGAGGGAGAGGAAGGAGGAGGTGGAGAGGAGGTGGAGAGGAGGTGGAGAGGAAGAGGAGGTGGAGAGGAGGTGGAGGGAGAGGAAGGAGGAAGTGGAGAGGAAGGAGGAGGTGGAGAGGAGGTGGAGAGGAGGTGGAGAGGAGGTGGAGAGGAAGAGGAGGTGGAGGGAGAGGAAGGAGGAAGTGGAGAGGAAGGAGGAGGTGGAGAGGAGGTGGAGAGGAAGGAGGAAGTGGAGAGGAAGGAGGAAGTGGAGAGGGAATAGGAGGAAGTGGAGAGGAAGGAGGAAGTGGAGAGGAGGTGGAGGGAGAGGAAAGTGTAAGTGGAGAGGAGGTAGAGAGGAGAGAGGAGGCAGAAGTGGAGAGGGAAGAGGGGGAAGTGGAGAGGGAATAGGAGGAAGTGGAGAGGGAATAGGAGGAAGTGGAGAGGGAATAGGAGGAAGTGGAGAGGGAGGAAGTGGAGAGGGAAGAGGGGGAAGTGGAGAGGGAATAGGAGGAAGTGGAGAGGGAATAGGAGGAAGTGGAGAGGGAAGAGGGGGAAGTGGAGAGGGAATAGGAGGAAGTGGAGAGGGAATAGGAGGAAGTGGAGAGGGAGGAAGTGGAGAGGGAGGAAGTGGAGAGGGAAGAGGAGGACGTGGAGCGGAGGGAGGTGGTATCACAGCAGAGGTTCTTGCCACATGGAGGCCTTTGAAGAGCAGCAAGCTTTGAACCTGACCTTTCTCTGACTGACTGAAGGGAGGATGAGGAGGATGAGGAGGAGGAGGAGGAGGAGGAGGAGGAGGAAGTAAAGAAATGAAACTATGGAATGGCCTTTTACATCAACCTGTGATTGTATGGCTGAGCCGGGGTGATCTGAAATGGTACCGATATTATACCGTATTAGTGACCTCGAGTATAGAATGTAGTATGATAAAGACATTGAAGTAAATTTATTATAATGTATTTTAGATGTGACAGAGTACAGAAAAGGGGGAGGAGTGGCCATATGTGACCACCTGGATTCAGTCCTTTGTAGCAAAATTTGAAAAAACTTGTAACCCCACTTTTGAGAAAATGGCCGTTTGAATGTTTTGGTAAACCTACTAGAGAGCTCTTCTTTGTCTACACCCCATTCAGCATCATTCACACCCTCTTAAGCCTTTAACCCCACCCATCTCTTTAAGGATTCACATGAGAGGCCATGTGCTAAACAGAGTGAGTAGCGTAGTAAACAACCAAAGATTTGAAGACTAAAGGACCGTCTCTGGTAAACACACACCATATCAAATATAATCAACGTTTATTTGTCACATGCACAGAATACAGAAGGTGTGAACGGTAGGGTGAAATGGTTGCTTGTATATTTTACATAGTAACAATATCAAAAATAGGAAGTGTCCAGATAACTATTTGATCAATATTAGATGATATTTACCCAGACACACCCCCCTATTGTCTAGACATGTTCATGAAATACAATAGACGGCTGTAATCAGCCCCCTCAGACACATCTAGCTAAGTGGATGGGTCAATATTGTCTAGACATGTCCACATGTTTATGAAATACAATAGATGGCCTTAATCACTCCCAGACACACCTGGCAAACCTGATGGGTCATGTAATCATCTGGAGAAAGGGAGTCTTTTGTTTAGACGGTACAAAACTGATTGTCATAGCTAGCCACCATGCATGAAATGCTGTGGTATGAATCTGCTTGTAGCTAAAGCTAACCAACAAGGTTCAATGTTAGCTAGCTGGCTAACATTAGGCTACAGCTAGCAATGCAAGGTTCAATAGCTAGCTAGCTGGCTAACATTAGGCTACAGCTAGCAATGCAAATAGTTTCTTACTCAGACATCATTTACAAATAGCCAGGGACACACTCCAACACTCAGACATCATTTACAGATAGCCAGGGACACACTCCAACACTCAGACATCATTACAGATAGCCAGGGGAACACTCCATCACTCCAACATCATTTACAGAGAGCCAGGGGCACACTCCAACACTCAGACATCATTTACAAACAAAGCATATATGTGTTTAGTGAGTGCTGTAGATGACCAGGGATGTTCTCTTGACAAGTGCGTGAATTGGACCATTTTGCTGTCCTGCTAAGCATTCAAAAATGTAACGAGTACTTTTAGGTGTCAGGGAAAATTTATGGAGTAAAAAGTACAGATACCAAAACAACGACTTAAGTAGTACTTGAAAGTATTTTTACTTAAGTACTTTACACCACTGCTCAATTGAGATAATTTCCACACTGCCATGTAGGGCTGCACGATATGGGCAAATAACGTAGGACTTATTTTTAAGTCAGCTTGTTTGGCCAGCGTTGTGTCAAGTCACTCCGGATCACACTGACCGTGGCGTGTGCAGAAAGTAGCCCATCACAACTTTTTTTTCCAACTGATCTTTGTCGATAGGGCCTGCTAAATTCAGGGAATCATATGTTGTTAAGAGCAGAAGCAACACTTTTGCAGTTCTTCATGGCTAATGTTGTATCTTTCAGAAAAAAAAGCTGCGGCAGCAAGGATTATCGACACATACTGAGCAGCTCATTTTATAGACAGAAACATGCTACATGGCAGACCAATCCTAGCTCATCTCTCAGCATGTCCAGCCCATTCATTATCTCAGCCAATCTTGTTCTTAAATTCATTAGTTATTCAGACGGAGTAGATTGCCAGATCGGAGTAGAAATCGGAGTAGATAGCCAGAGTGAATTTACGAATGCAAGAGATACGCTAACTGGGTAACAATCGTTCAAGTTCAGCATAGCTAACATTTCTTGCTAGCTAACCAACTGACGCCTGCATCTCTAGCTGTAGCCGCCGAAAAAACATATGAGGGGAAAAAAGTCGGTCACTCGAACCCACTCCTTCAATGACATTCTCCCAGCTAGCTAGCTAGCTAACGTTAGGCTCCGTGTTTTTAGCTTGCTAGATATATAGCTAGATAAACAGATACGCTAGCCTATTAGCCATGTTATGACTTGTGATCGTTGCCTTTGCTTGTTCGATTGTATTGACATTCCCAGTCTTTGTTACATTTGTCCGTTTTTTTGTTGTTTGTTTTTTGTTCCAAAATATTGAGTCATTGAAAGTAAAACATTGCGTCTCAAATAGGTGGAGGCAGTAAACAATGTACCAGGCCAGCTGTTGATTTACAACCTGATAGCAATATGTTCTGGACGACCAAGAAATGTATTGGTGAATTATAACATTAATCATACGTTGAACTGCATCCATCTATTCTGACAACAATGCCTTAGTGTACGTCACTGAACGCTGAGTCAAATAGAAGCTATTTTAACAACCTCTTATGACGTCTGTTTAGTAGCGTAAACTAGTCATTTGATATTTTTCACTGGTATTTATGATTTTTCTTTTGTTTCATATCTGCAAAGTAGTTTTAAAACGTCTCTCTGTAGTGTAGATGGACCAGTAAAACGCTGTCAGTTCCACTTTTTAAGAATAGACCTGTATCCTCAATGTCACTCTGTTGTCTGACCCTATAGGATGTGGGGCGTTTTGGGGAAGCAGCCTCGACCTCCACCTGTGAGAGGTCAACGTGTTAAAGGTGCCGTTGTTTTGTTCTCCTCTCTTCTACTGGGGGATGATTTGACTAGTGATCGGTTGTGATTGCTCTCCCTTTGGCAGTGTGTGTTGGAACGCCCGTCTTCAGTCAAACCCATTTTGGGCTTGCCTCACACATTTAAGCTTAGCAACCGTTGCCGTTGTTCCGCGCTGAACGGAAAATAGAAAACACACCGTTTATTAGAATTGATTTCCTGAGCTCTAGCTCTTAAACAGCCAATCAGTATGCAGATGGCTTTCCTCATCAGCCAATCAGTCACTGGCAGCGTCCCTACGTAGTACACTAGGGGCGCACTATGAGGTAATAGGGGGACATTTGGGATACAGACAGTTATCAGGTGGTCTCAGAGCCGTTATACAAGCTGGGGAATGGAAAGATGGAAGGCTTTCATTTTCCATCGCCAGCAGATCTCAAAGTGCTTAATCATGTCTTAAACACACAAGTGGCTCTACTGTGATGAGGAGGGTCTAGTTACATTGTCTCTCTGCAGTGTGGAGGGTCTAGTTACATTGTCCCCTCTGCAGTGTGGAGGGTCTAGGTACATTGTCCCCTCTGCAGTGTGGAGGGTCTAGTTACATTGTCTCTCTGCAGTGTGGAGGGTCTAGTTACATTGTCTCTCTGCAGTGTGGAGGGTCTAGTTACATTGTCCCTCTGCAGTGTGGATAGTCTAGTTACATTGTCCCTCTGCAGTGTGGAGGGTCTAGTTACATTGTCTCTCTGTAGTGGGGAGGGTCTAGTTACATTGTCTCTCTGTAGTGGGGAGGGTCTAGTTACATTGTCTCTCTGTAGTGGGGATGGACCAGTAATGTCTCTCTGTAGTGTAGATGGACCAGTAACGTCTCTCTGTAGTGGGGATGGACCAGTAATGTCTCTCTGTAGTGGGGATGGACCAGTAATGTCTCTCTGTAGTGTAGATGGACCAGTAATGTCTCTCTGTAGTGTAGATGGACCAGTAACGTCTCTCTGTAGTGGGGATGGACCAGTAATGTCTCTCTGTAGTGTAGATGGACCAGTAATGTCTCTCTGTAGTGTAGATCGACCAGTAATGTCTCTCTGTAGTGGGGATGGACCAGTAATGTCTCTCTGTAGTGTAGATGGACCAGTAACGTCTCTCTGTAGTGGGGATGGACCAGTAATGTCTCTCTGTAGTGTAGATGGACCAGTAATGTCTCTCTGTAGTGTAGATGGACCAGTAATGTCTCTCTGTAGTGTAGATGGACCAGTAATGTCTCTCTGTAGTGTAGATGGACCAGTAATGTCTCTCTGTAGTGGGGATGGACCAGTAATGTCTCTCTGTAGTGTAGATGGACCAGTAATGTCTCTCTGTAGTGTAGATGGACCAGTAATGTCTCTCTGTAGTGTAGATGGACCAGTAATGTCTCTCTGTAGTGGGGATGGACCAGTAATGTCTCTCTGTAGTGGGGATGGACCAGTAATGTCTCTCTGTAGTGGGGATGGACCAGTAATGTCTCTCTGTAGTGGGGATGGACCAGTAACGTCTCTCTGTAGTGTAGATGGACCAGTAATGTCTCTCTGTAGTGTAGATGGACCAGTAATGTCTCTCTGTAGTGGGGATGGACCAGTAATGTCTCTCTGTAGTGTAGATGGACCAGTAATGTCTCTCTGTAGTGTAGATGGACCAGTAATGTCTCTCTGTAGTGTAGATGGACCAGTAATGTCTCTCTGTAGTGGGGATGGACCAGTAATGTCTCTCTGTAGTGGGGATGGACCAGTAACGTCTCTCTGTAGTGTAGATGGACCAGTAATGTCTCTCTGTAGTGTAGATGGACCAGTAATGTCTCTCTGTAGTGTAGATGGACCAGTAATGTCTCTATGTAGTGTAGATGGACCAGTAATGTCTCTCTGTAGTGTAGATGGACCAGTAATGTCTCTCTGTAGTGGGGATGGACCAGTAATGTCTCTCTGTAGTGGGGATGGACCAGTAATGTCTCTCTGTAGTGTAGATGGACCAGTAACGTCTCTCTGTAGTGTAGATGGACCAGTAATGTCTCTCTGTAGTGGGAATGGACCAGTAATGTCTCTCTGTAGTGTAGATGGACCAGTAATGTCTCTCTGTAGTGTAGATGGACCAGTAACGTCTCTCTGTAGTGTAGATGGACCAGTAATGTCTCTCTGTAGTGGGAATGGACCAGTAATGTCTCTCTGTAGTGTAGATGGACCAGTAATGTCTCTCTGTAGTGTAGATGGACCAGTAATGTCGCTCTGTAGTGGGGATGGACCAGTAACGTCTCTCTGTAGTGTAGATGGACCAGTAATGTCTCTCTGTAGTGTAGATGGACCAGTAATGTCTCTCTGTAGTGGGGATGGACCAGTAATGTCTCTCTGTAGTGTAGATGGACCAGTAATGTCTCTCTGTAGTGTAGATGGACCAGTAACGTCTCTCTGTAGTGTAGATGGACCAGTAATGTCTCTCTGTAGTGGGGATGGACCAGTAATGTCTCTCTGTAGTGTAGATGGACCAGTAATGTCTCTCTGTAGTGTAGATGGACCAGTAATGTCTCTCTGTAGTGTAGATGGACCAGTAATGTCTCTCTGTAGTGGGGATGGACCAGTAACGTCTCTCTGTAGTGTAGATGGACCAGTAACGTCTCTCTGTAGTGGTATGTTCTGCTGGTGCTCTGCCAGATTGGACACACTGACGTCCTGAGGTATTGATCTCTGCTTCAGTATCCCGCTGCTCGTTGGTGGACAGACAGACAGACAGACAGACAGACAGACAGACAGACAGACAGACAGACAGACAGACAGACAGACAGACAGACAGACAGACAGACAGACAGACAGACAGACAGACAGACAGACAGACAGAGGGAGTCTTTATGGAAAACAAGGGTAAATGAATGGGATTGGTAAAGATGGGTTTGGCCAGTTATATCCTATCTTGTTATTGACACCCTGGTTATGTTGTTGTCTTGACAGAATGGTCTTTGGTGTTCCTCTATACATATCAACATGATAAGTTGGATTGTTTTGTTGTCAATGTTACTTCCTGCTTTCTGTCTGTGTATAGAGAAGGTCAGATGACCATGTATTCTCTAGTAGCTCCACTGAACATATTATACAGGCGTGATTCACTATCAAACCACTACGTCTTTCTAGTCAGGCTTCTCTGTCCACCTGCTGCACTGAGGGGTTCAGCCCTTTGAACGTGAACCGTCACTGCAGAGGCCTGCCGTGCGTCAGTAGAGATAGAGGGAGAGAGAGGTAGGCCCTAGCCATGGAGGGGTGGGCACACAACTGTGAAGGTATTGCCTGTTTTCTCTTACTCTGCAGCCTCTCTCTCTCCCTCTTTTCCTCTCCCCCTCTCTCTTTCTCTCTCGTTCTCTCTCTCGCTACATCTCTCTCTCTCTTCATCTCTCTCTCTCTCTCTCTGTCTCTCTCCTTTTTTCTCTCTCTCGCTCTCCATCTCTCTTTCTCTCTCTCTCTCTGTCTCTCTCTCCTTCTTTCTCTCTCTCTCTCTCTTTCTCCCTCTCTCTCTCTGCAGTGATCTTATGTAATCTGATTGATTTTAGGGGAATGTGCTGGTGTGCAGACAAGAGGCAGCTGAGAGGAGGGGAAAGGCTAGATGAGGAAGTGGAGCCAGAGGAAGAGGAGAGGAGGTAGAAGAGCAAGATGAGGGGAGGAAGTGGAGCCAGAGGAAGAGGAGAGGAGGTGGAAGAGCTAGATGAGGAAGTGGAGCCAGAGGAAGAGGAGAGGAGGTAGAAGAGCTAGATGAGGGGAGGGGGAAGTGGAGCCAGAGGAAGAGGAGAGGAGGTAGAAACACTCAGACAAACTTAACTGAATGGGGTCGGATCTGCATCACAACTTCTTCTCTGTAGCTTGTTTGCTTATCTTGAAACATTCACTTACAGGATTCTGATCCGTCATTTTATTGTTTATTAGCGTCGCAGGGAGTCAATCAATTCACATTCGAAATGCATTAGTGGAATGAAAGACCATTATATTGCTGGACTGGTATTATATCTGTAATTGGTTTGACTTGCACACACAGTCTGGACATTTACATTATACCAGACGTTCTTATCCAGAGCAACTTACAGTAATGAGTGCATACATTTCTGCACCGATTCCCCCCCTCGTTGTGACTATTTCCAAAGCCTCGTTGTGGCTATTGCCAAAAGCCTTGTTGTGACTATTTCCAAAGCATTGTTGTGACTATTTCCAAAGCATTGTTGTGACTATTTCCAAAGCCTTGTTGTGGCTATTTCCAAAGCCTTGTTGTGGCTATTTCCAAAGCCTTGTTGTGACAATTGCCAAAGCCTTGTTGTGACTATTTCCACAGCCTTGTTGTGACTATTGCCAAAGCCTTGTTGTGACTATTGCCAAAGCCTTGTTGTGGCTATTTCCAAAGCCTTGTTGTGACTATTCTCACAGCCTTGTTGTGACTATTCCCAAAGCCTTGTTGTGACTATTTCCAAAGCCTTGTTGTGACTATTTCCACAGCCTTGTTGTGACTATTTCCACAGCCTTGTTGTGACTATTTCCACAGCCTTGTTGTGACTATTTCCACAGCCTTGTTGTGACTATTTCCAAAACCTTGTTGTGACTATTTCCAAAGCCTTGTTGTTGCTATTTCCAAAGCCTTGTTGTGACTATTTCCAAAGCCTTGTTGTGACTATTTCCAAAGCCTTGTGGTGACTATTTCCAAAGCCTTGTTGTGACTATCCCCAAGCCTTGTGGTGACTTTTTCCAAAGCCTTGTGGTGACTTTTTCCAAAGCCTTGTGGTGACTATTTCCGCAGCCTTGTTGTGACTATTTCCACAGCCTTGTTGTGACTATTTCCAAAGCCTTGTTGTGGCTATTTCCAAAGCCTTGTTGTTACTATTTCCAAAGCCTTGCTGTGACTATTTCCAAAGCCTTGTTGTGACTATTTCCAAAGCCTTGTGGTGACTATTTCCAAAGCCTTGTGGTGACTATTTTCAAAGCCTTGTTGTGACTATTTCCAAAGCCTTGTGGTGACTATTTCCAAATGTGAAGTAGATGAGTAAAGATGGCAAAAAATGTGACCATGACCAAACGATACTCACTTTTGTTGTCTTGTATGTCTTGTGTAACAGTTACTTAACACCTTGGGCTACTGTATGTTGAAGCTTAACCTCTAGTGGACCAGTTAGGTTCACTACTGGAGCAGTAGGGAGAAATTAAAACTGGACAACTGAATCATTTAGGAACCGAATGTTAGGTTCACTACTGGAGCAGTAGGGAGAAATGAAGACTGGACAACTGAATCATTTAGGAACCGAATGTTAGGTTCACTACTGGAGCAGTAGGGAGAAATGAAGACTGGACAACTGAATCATTTAGGAACCGAATGTTAGGTTCACTACTGGAGCAGTAGGGAGAAATGAAGACTGGACAACTGAATCATTTAGGAACCGAATGTTAGGTTCACTACTGGAGCAGTAGGGAGAAATGAAGACTGGACAACTGAATCATTTAGGAACCGAATGTTAGGTTCACTACTGGAGCAGTAGGGAGAAATGAAGACTGGACAACTGAATCATTTAGGAACCGAATGTTAGGTTCACTACTGGAGCAGTAGGGAGAAATTAAGACTGGACAACTGAATCATTTAGGAACCGAATGTTAGGTTCACTACTGGAGCAGTAGGGAGAAATTAAGACTGGACAACTGAATCATTTAGGAACCGAATGTTAGGTTCACTACTGGAGCAGTAGGGAGAAATGAAGACTGGACAACTGAATCATTTAGGAACCGAATGCCGGCTTGTGTTTTATAAAAATACTTTAAAAAAAAGAATAACCTTGAGTAAATATTGATATGTGAAATTTGTACAATGAGCTCAATATGAATGAAATACATCAACAGTACAATAGACTGAGATATCAGCCATATATCCTCCTATAGTACAATAGACTGAGATATCAGCCATATATCCCACCTATAGTACAATAGACTGAGATATCAGCCATATATCCTACCTATAGTTTACTAGGGTGAACCCAACTCTATTACATCTACAGTACAATAGACTGAGATATCAGCCATATATCCTCCTATAGTACAATAGACTGAGATATCAGCCATATATCCCACCTATAGTACAATAGACTGAGATATCAGCCATGTATCCCACCTATAGTTTACTAGGATGAACCCAACTCTATTACATCTACAGTACAATAGACTGAGATATCAGCCATATATCCTCCTATAGTACAATAGACTGAGATATCACCTGTCATGACGTTGGCCTGTGGGTAAGGTTTATGACCCCCCCATAAATACCCTTCTCCCTTCCCCTCTCTCTCTGACCCTACTGAAGGACTGGAATAGCCTGTGTTAAATATAGAGAGTCTGGGAACATCAAACAAATGGGGAAAAGGAACCATATTTTGGTAATAAAACCAGTTGGAAATATGCTTGATAACGTAATGAGTATGTATGTCAGTTCATTGTTATCTGAGACATTATGATTGATGGCAGGACGATATAAACTGTACCTGAGAAAGTATACACTCTCTAGTTATCAGAGTCACATGGAATTGTTATGCAATTGAAATGTTTGATATTGAAATTGTTTGTTAGGAGATTAAATGTAATTTTAGCTTCCAAATGAGAGAATTGGGTTTTCATAGGGAAAGTGCCCTGCCGATCAGTGGCCAACCCTGTGAAGAGACATGGGGTTATAAACGATGAAACCCCTCCTTCCCCCTCTCCACTATATAAGTCTTTGACGAAAAGACATTCGGGGTTCCAGTACGAGAGGTCTGCAGCCTCGACGTTATAAGGACAGACATGTTAACTAAACCATATCAAGAACAGAACTAAGCCAACCTCGGCGTGAGCTATGGTATGAACTGGTATGAACTTTGAGCTTATTCACTACAGAAGTGATACTTCCTAGCCGTTGAGTTAGCCGCTGCTAACGTGGGCTAGGAAAGGACGGACGACGGATCCAGTCTAACAACCAGACGAAGATACCACCACCATTGACATTCTTCCACTACAGGAAGATCTGTTGGCCAACCACGGCCAGCATCTACGACCAATCTACCGAAGCGCAGCTCAGAGTAAATATTTATTGCATTTTCCTTTTCCAAATGGGCGGTAATTTAGAATGCATAAGATAATTTATTTACGATAGCATAGCTGCTGTTTCTTTGTTCCTAAATCTTCCCGCTCTTTCATTCAAGCCCAACCCCCTTTTCCTTTGTGTAACCAGCCATGATACAGGCTCAGTCCACCAGGACGTTTTCTGTATGACATCATATGAATTCTGTGTATTTGTAATTCTGTGTGATTAGTTAGGTATTTAGTAAATAAATAATTAAACCCAATTTTGTATTGCTGATTCAACTTGTTAGCCAGGGTTCGTGAAGATAACCAAGAATTTATAACTTTCATGATGAGATTGAAAATAAGATTAGATTGACTGCTATCCTATGTAAAATATTACTAAGTATTTTAAGAGTTTATTCAGAAGATAACAGCTCTATAAACGTTCTTCTGTGGTGCCCCGACTTTCTAGTTAATTACATTTACATGATTAGCTTAATCAGGTAATATTAATTACAGAGAAATAATTTTATAAGTTAGCATGTCATATCACTTAATCCGGCATAGCCAAAGACACGACACAGCCATATATCCTCCTATAGTACAATAGACTGAGATATCAGCCATATATCCTCCTATAGTACAATAGACTGAGATATCAGCCATATATCCCACCTATAGTACAATAGACTGAGATATCAGCCATGTATCCCACCTATAGTTTACTAGGATGAACCCAACTCTATTACATCTACAGTACAATAGACTGAGATATCAGCCATATATCCCACCTATAGTACAATAGACTGAGATATCAGCCATATATCCTACCTATAGTTTACTAGGGTGAACCCAACTCTATTACATCTACAGTACAATAGACTGAGATATCAGCCATATATCCCACCTATAGTACAATAGACTGAGATATCAGCCATATATCCTCCTATAGTACAATAGACTGAGATATCAGCCATATATCCTCCTATAGTACAATAGACTGAGATATCAGCCATATATCCTACCTATAGTTTACTAGGGTGAACCCAACTCTATTACATCTACAGTACAATAGACTGAGATATCAGCCATATATCCTCCTATAGTACAATAGACTGAGATATCAGCCATATATCCTCCTATAGTACAATAGACTGAGATATCAGCCATATATCCCACCTATAGTACAATAGACTGAGATATCAGCCATGTATCCCACCTATAGTTTACTAGGATGAACCCAACTCTATTACATCTACAGTACAATAGACTGAGATATCAGCCATATATCCTCCTATAGTACAATAGACTGAGATATCACCTGTCATGACGTTGGCCTGTGGGTAAGGTTTATGACCCCCCCATAAATACCCTTCTCCCTTCCCCTCTCTCTCTGACCCTACTGAAGGACTGGAATAGCCTGTGTTAAATATAGAGAGTCTGGGAACATCAAACAAATGGGGAAAAGGAACCATATTTTGGTAATAAAACCAGTTGGAAATATGCTTGATAACGTAATGAGTATGTATGTCAGTTCATTGTTATCTGAGACATTATGATTGATGGCAGGACGATATAAACTGTACCTGAGAAAGTATACACTCTCTAGTTATCAGAGTCACATGGAATTGTTATGCAATTGAAATGTTTGATATTGAAATTGTTTGTTAGGAGATTAAATGTAATTTTAGCTTCCAAATGAGAGAATTGGGTTTTCATAGGGAAAGTGCCCTGCCGATCAGTGGCCAACCCTGTGAAGAGACATGGGGTTATAAACGATGAAACCCCTCCTTCCCCCTCTCCACTATATAAGTCTTTGACGAAAAGACATTCGGGGTTCCAGTACGAGAGGTCTGCAGCCTCGACGTTATAAGGACAGACATGTTAACTAAACCATATCAAGAACAGAACTAAGCCAACCTCGGCGTGAGCTATGGTATGAACTGGTATGAACTTTGAGCTTATTCACTACAGAAGTGATACTTCCTAGCCGTTGAGTTAGCCGCTGCTAACGTGGGCTAGGAAAGGACGGACGACGGATCCAGTCTAACAACCAGACGAAGATACCACCACCATTGACATTCTTCCACTACAGGAAGATCTGTTGGCCAACCACGGCCAGCATCTACGACCAATCTACCGAAGCGCAGCTCAGAGTAAATATTTATTGCATTTTCCTTTTCCAAATGGGCGGTAATTTAGAATGCATAAGATAATGTATTTACGATAGCATAGCTGCTGTTTCTTTGTTCCTAAATCTTCCCGCTCTTTCATTCAAGCCCAACCCCCTTTTCCTTTGTGTAACCAGCCATGATACAGGCTCAGTCCACCAGGACATTTTCTGTATGACATCATATGAATTCTGTGTATTTGTAATTCTGTGTGATTAGTTAGGTATTTAGTAAATAAATAATTAAACCCAATTTTGTATTGCTGATTCAACTTGTTAGCCAGGGTTCGTGAAGATAACCAAGAATTTATAACTTTCATGATGAGATTGAAAATAAGATTAGATTGACTGCTATCGATGTAAAATATTACTAAGTATTTTAAGAGTTTATTCAGAAGATAACAGCTCTATAAACGTTCTTCTGTGGTGCCCCGACTTTCTAGTTAATTACATTTACATGATTAGCTTAATCAGGTAATATTAATTACAGAGAAATAATTTTATAAGTTAGCATGTCATATCACTTAATCCGGCATAGCCAAAGACACGACACAGCCATATATCCTCCTATAGTACAATAGACTGAGATATCAGCCATATATCCTCCTATAGTACAATAGACTGAGATATCAGCCATATATCCCACCTATAGTACAATAGACTGAGATATCAGCCATGTATCCCACCTATAGTTTACTAGGATGAACCCAACTCTATTACATCTACAGTACAATAGACTGAGATATCAGCCATATATCCCACCTATAGTACAATAGACTGAGATATCAGCCATATATCCTACCTATAGTTTACTAGGGTGAACCCAACTCTATTACATCTACAGTACAATAGACTGAGATATCAGCCATATATCCCACCTATAGTACAATAGACTGAGATATCAGCCATATATCCTCCTATAGTACAATAGACTGAGATATCAGCCATATATCCTCCTATAGTACAATAGACTGAGATATCAGCCATATATCCTACCTATAGTTTACTAGGGTGAACCCAACTCTATTACATCTACAGTACAATAGACTGAGATATCAGCCATATATCCTCCTATAGTACAATAGACTGAGATATCAGCCATATATCCTCCTATAGTACAATAGACTGAGATATCAGCCATATATCCCACCTATAGTACAATAGACTGAGATATCAGCCATATATCCCACCTATAGTACAATAGACTGAGATATCAGCCATATATCCCACCTATAGTACAATAGACTGAGATATCAGCCATATATCCTCCTATAGTACAATAGACTGAGATATCAGCCATATATCCTCCTATAGTACAATAGACTGAGATATCAGCCATATATCCTACCTATAGTTTACTAGGGTGAACCCAACTCTATTACATCTACAGTACAATAGACTGAGATATCAGCCATATATCCTCCTATAGTACAATAGACTGAGATATCAGCCATATATCCTCCTATAGTACAATAGACTGAGATATCAGCCATATATCCTCCTATAGTACAATAGACTGAGATATCACCTGTCATGACGTTGGCCTGTGGGTAAGGTTTATGACCCCCCCATAAATACCCTTCTCCCTTCCCCTCTCTCTCTGACCCTACTGAAGGACTGGAATAGCCTGTGTTAAATATAGAGAGTCTGGGAACATCAAACAAATGGGGAAAAGGAACCATATTTTGGTAATAAAACCAGTTGGAAATATGCTTGATAACGTAATGAGTATGTATGTCAGTTCATTGTTATCTGAGACATTATGATTGATGGCAGGACGATATAAACTGTACCTGAGAAAGTATACACTCTCTAGTTATCAGAGTCACATGGAATTGTTATGCAATTGAAATGTTTGATATTGAAATTGTTTGTTAGGAGATTAAATGTAATTTTAGCTTCCAAATGAGAGAATTGGGTTTTCATAGGGAAAGTGCCCTGCCGATCAGTGGCCAACCCTGTGAAGAGACATGGGGTTATAAACGATGAAACCCCTCCTTCCCCCTCTCCACTATATAAGTCTTTGACGAAAAGACATTCGGGGTTCCAGTACGAGAGGTCTGCAGCCTCGACGTTATAAGGACAGACATGTTAACTAAACCATATCAAGAACAGAACTAAGCCAACCTCGGCGTGAGCTATGGTATGAACTGGTATGAACTTTGAGCTTATTCACTACAGAAGTGATACTTCCTAGCCGTTGAGTTAGCCGCTGCTAACGTGGGCTAGGAAAGGACGGACGACGGATCCAGTCTAACAATTACATCTACAGTACAATAGACTGAGATATCAGCCATATATCCCACCTATAGTACAATAGACTGAGATATCAGCCATATATCCTCCTATAGTACAATAGACTGAGATATCAGCCATATATCCTCCTATAGTACAATAGACTGAGATATCAGCCATATATCCTACCTATAGTTTACTAGGGTGAACCCAACTCTATTACATCTACAGTACAATAGACTGAGATATCAGCCATATATCCTCCTATAGTACAATAGACTGAGATATCAGCCATATATCCTCCTATAGTACAATAGACTGAGATATCAGCCATATATCCCACCTATAGTACAATAGACTGAGATATCAGCCATGTATCCCACCTATAGTTTACTAGGATGAACCCAACTCTATTACATCTACAGTACAATAGACTGAGATATCAGCCATATATCCCACCTATAGTACAATAGACTGAGATATCAGCCATATATCCTCCTATAGTACAATAGACTTGAGATATCAGCCATATATCCCACCTATAGTACAATAGACTGAGATATCAGCCATATATCCCACCTATAGTTTACTAGAGTGAACCCAACTCTATCCTATTTCTGAGGGTCTCTCAGATTCAAAAGTTCAAAGTTCAATAGCCAATACAATAAACCTCATGCCTACGGGCCCTGCTGTTGTCGCCGGGGGGCTCCGATGGGTCGAGTTGTATCCTGCATGGTGATGACAGACGTATTCTCTCCCCCCCCCCCCCCCCCAATGTGAAGACAACTCAGTTTGTGGTGATGGAATGTAGAGCAGTATCTGATGCTCAGGTGCTTCCTGAAACCTTTATCATGGCCGGCATGTCCTGGTCAGAACCGACAACTTGTTGGTGGAGACGGTACGGGGAGGGACTCGTTTCTCTCCCTCCTAACCTGGGATCGCTCTCTATTACTGTGGAGCAGTGCGTGTTTGCTTTGGCTCCGGGTTCCGGGCATGTCCCCTGGTTTCCTCGGTGCCGATCCCTCAGGAGTGGAGGACACACACTTGGGTGGTCTCCCAGATATGGGAAATGTTCGGGCAGATCTTCTGGTTTTTCCTCGATGAAGGACTCGAGCTCTCGGTTGGGAACCAGTTGCTTTGTTGTTTCAGCCCACGTTTTTAGAGGGTTCACCTGGAGGGCTTGTCGTCTTGTGGCTCCCCGTTGGTTCACGGAGATCGTCCACCTGTTGGGCTCGGTCCTGTGGTAACTCACGCTGCGCAGGGATCTGTTGTCCGAGCTGCACAGGCAGGTTCGACTAACTCACGCTGCTCAGGGATCTGTTGTCCGAGCTGCACAGGCAGGTTTGACTAACTCACGCTGCACAGGGAGGGATCTGTTGTCCTAGCTGCACAGGCAGGTTCGACTAACTCACGCTGCGCAGGGAGGGATCTGTTGTCCTAGCTGCACAGGCAGGTTTGACTAACTCACGCTGCACAGGGATCTGTTGTCCTAGCTGCACAGGCAGGTTTGACTAGCTCACGCTGCTCAGGGATCTGTTGTCCGAGCTGCACAGGCAGGTTCGACTAACTCACGCTGCTCAGGGATTTGTTGTCCTAGCTGCACAGGCAGGTTCGACACCCTTGGCCAGTGATTTTGGATCTGTGGGCTTGGCCCCTGAGAGGTCCAGTCTTGACGGCTAGAGGTTTACCTCCGACCATGATTGCTACCATTCAGTCTACAAGGGCTCCCTCCACGAGGAAAAATCCTCATCAATCTACACACAATAACCCATAATGACAAAGTGAAAACAGGTTTTTAGAAACAGAAATACTTAATTTACATTAGTATTCAGACCCTTTGCTTTGAGACTCGAATTTGAGCTCAGGTGCATCCTGTTTCCATTGATCATCCTTGAGATGTTTCTGCAACTTGATTGGAGTCCACCTGTGGTAAATTCAATTGATTGAACATGATGTGGAAAGGCACACACCTGTCTATATAAGGTCCCACAGTTGACAGTGCATGTCAGAGCAAAAACCAAGCCATGAGGTCGAAGGAATTCTCAGTAGAGTTCTGAGATATGAATGTGTCGAGGCACATATCTGGGGAATTTCTGCAACATTGAAAGTCCCCAAGAACACAGTGGCCTCCATCATAACTAAATGGAATAATTTTGGAACTATCAAGACTCTTCTTAGAGCTGGCCACCCAGCCAAACTGAGCAATCAGAGGAGAAGGGCTTTGGTCAGGGAAATCCATGATGAAAACCTGCTCCAGAGCACCTCGGACCTCAGACTGGGGCGAAGGTTCACCTTCCAACAGGACAACGACCCTAAGCACACAGCCAAGACAACACAGGAGTGGCTTCGGGACAAGTCTCTGAATGTCCTTGAGTGGCCCAGCCAGAGCCCGGACTTGAACCTGATTGAACATCTCTGGAGAGACCTGAAAATAGCTGTGCAGCGACACTCCCCATCCAACCTGACAGAGCTTGAGAGGATCTGCAGAGAAGAATGGGAGAAACTCCCCAAATACAGGTGTGCCAAGCTTGTAGCGTCATACCCAAGAAGACTCAAGGCTGTAATCGCTGCCAAAGGTGCTTCAACAAAGTTCTGAGTAAAGGGTCTGAATACTGATGTGAAGGTGATGTGTGTCCATTGGTGAGGGAAAAATGCAATTTAATCAATAAAAAAAAGGCTGTAATGTAACAAAATGTGGAAAAAGTCAAGGGGTCTGAATACTTTCCTAATGCAGTGGACCTGGGATATCTGTTTATGTGACCAGCTTTTTTGTCTGTTTTGCTAATCCAGCTTGTGGCAGAGCGCTCTCTAAACAGCGTCTCTTCCGCTGGATTGTGGAGGCTATCTACCTAGCAGCAAGGAGCAAGGGGTTACCTAACGGTGTACGCGCCCACTCCTCCTTTCCGCTCAGCTCCAGGTAAAGAGTGTCAGAACTGAAGGAATGAATCCGAGCCTCGGTGTTACCAGCTGTGGAAGGCGGGACTTCCAGCGAGGCACGGTTATTCATTGGCCTTGTCCAAGTCGTGAGAGCACCAACCCTCCATGGAGATGTTGTACCTCATTTCCCTCCTTCAGGGAACAGTAGTTATAGTCAGAATAGGACAAAGTGTTTCCTCTTTGCCAGATATTGTCTGGCCTCAAAATTAAAAAGTAGGGAGAACTTTATTTTTCACACAGTTGACCCTCAACAGTACACTGCAACCTACATTCAGCGTTTTCAAGCAGGCCAGAGTGGAACAGGCCAGAGTGGAACAGGCCAGAGTGGAACAGGCCAGAGTGGAGCAGGCCAGAGTGGAACAGAGCAGGCCAGAGTGGAACAGAGCAGGCCAGAGTGGAACAGAGCAGGCCAGAGTGGAACAGGCCAGAGTGGAACAGGCCAGAGTGGAACAGAGCAGGCCAGAGCAGAACAGGACGGAACAGAGCAGAACAGAGCGGGACAAAGTAAGGTAAGGGTTTGAGTAATGGGGAGAACGCTCTACCTCTCACAGTGTTGCTGATGCAGAGACAGGCTGTGTATTTATAGTGGACCTACAACAAAAATGGATTCTAGAGATCACGATGTGCTTTTCTCAAGGTTGGTTCCCTCCTAGCAGTCCTCTCAAAGACATACCCCAAAAACTCCTCTCATCAATCTCTCTCCTCTCTACCGTGTTTCGGGCAGCTGCCCCCATTTTAACACCACGTCCCTCTCCTCCTCCACCTCTCTCCTCTCTCCTCCTCCACCTCTCTCCTCTCTCCTCCTCCACCTCTCTCCTCTCTCCTCCTCCACCTCTCTCCTCTCTCCTCCTCCACCTCTCTCCTCTCCTCTTCTCCACCTCGATCCCCTCCATCAGGGAGATAAGTGAGAAACCATCAGGGAGATAACAGTGATGACCACAGTGAGAAACCATCAGGGAGATAACAGTGATGACCACAGTGAGAAACCATCAGGGAGATAACAGGGAGATAACAGTGAGAAACCATCAGGGAGATAACAGTGATGACCACAGTGAGAAACCATCAGGGAGATAACAGTGAGAAACCATCAGGGAGATAACAGGGAGATAACAGTGAGAAACTATCAGGGAGATAACAGGGAGATAACAGTGAGAAACCATCAGGGAGATAACAGGGAGATAACAGTGAGAAACCATCAGGGAGATAACAGGGAGATAACAGTGACGACCACAGTGAGAAACCATCAGGGAGATAACAGTGATGACCACAGGGAGATAACAGTGAGAAACCATCAGGGAGATAACAGGGAGATAACAGTGAGAAACCATCAGGGAGATAACAGTGAGAAACCATCAGGGAGATAACAGTGAGAAACCAAGAGGGAGATGACAGTGATGGACGTTGTCTTCTGTTTCATTCTGCTGCTGGCCAGTTAGCTGGGAGCTGTGAGAACATCCTGACTGGTTGCATCACCGCCTGGTATGGCAACTGCTCGGCCTCCGACCACAAGGCACTACAGAGGGTAGTGCGTACGGCCCAATACATCACCGAGGCCAAGCTTCCTGCCATCCAGGACCTCTATACCAGGCGGTGACAGAAGAAGGCCCTAAAAATTGTCAAAGACTCCAGCCAGTCATAGACTGTTCTCTCTGCTACCGCACGGCAAGCGGTACCGGAGCGCCAGGTCTAGGTCCAAGAGGCTTCTAAACAGCTTCTACCCTCAAGCCATAAGACTCCTGAACATCTAATCAAATGGCTAACCAGACTATTGACTCTGTACCGGTACCCCCTGTATATAGCCTCCACATTGACTCTGTACCGTAACACCCTGTATAGCCTCCACATTGACTCTGTACCGTAATACCCTGTATATAGCCTCCACATTGACTCTGTACCGGTACCCCCTGTATATAGCCTCCACATTGACTCTGTACCGGTACCCCCTGTATATAGCCTCCACATTGACTCTGTACCGTAATACCCTGTATATAGCCTCCACATTGACTCTGTACCAGTACCCCCCTGTATATAGCCTCCACATTGACTCTGAACCGGTACCCCCTGTATATCACCTCCACATTGACTCTGTACCGGTACCCCCTGTATATAGCCTCCACATTGACTCTGTACCGGTACCCCCTGTATATAGCCTCCACATTGACTCTGTACCGGTACCCCCTGTATATCACCTCCACATTGACTCTGTACCGGTACCCCCTGTATATAGCCTCCACATTGACTCTGTACCGGTACCCCCTGTATATAGCCTCCACATTGACTCTGTACCGGTACCCCCTGTATATCACCTCCACATTGACTCTGTACCGGTACCCCCTGTATATAGCCTCCACATTGACTCTGTACCGGTACCCCCTGTATATCACCTCCACATTGACTCTGTACCGGTACCCCCTGTATATAGCCTCCACATTGACTCTGTACCGTAATACCCTGTATATAGCCTCCACATTGACTCTGTACCGGTACCCCCTGTATATAGCCTCCACATTGACTCTGTACCGGTACCCCCTGTATATAGCCTCCACATTGACTCTGTACCGGTACCCCCCTGTATATAGCCTCCACATTGACTCTGTACCGGTACCCCCTGTATATAGCCTCCACATTGACTCTGTACCGTAACACCCTGTATATAGCCTCCACATTGACTCTGTACCGTAACACCCTGTATATAGCCTCCACATTGTTATTTACTGCTGCTCTTTAATTACTTGTTATTCTTATCTCTTAGTTTTAGGTATTTTTCTTAAAAAACTGCATTGTTGATTAAGGGCTTGTAAGTAAGCATTTCACTGTGAGGTCTACTACACCTGTTATATTCAGCATTTCACTGTGAGGTCTACTACACCTGTTGTATTCAGCATTTCACTGTAAGGTCTACTACACCTGTTGTATTCAGCATTTCACTGTGAGGTCTACTACACCTGTTGTATTCAGCATTTCACTGTGAGGTCTACTACACCTGTTGTATTCAGCATTTCACTGTAAGGTCTACTACACCTGTTGTATTCAGCATTTCACTGTGAGGTCTACTACACCTGTTGTATTCAGCATTTCACTGTGAGGTCTACACCTGTTGTATTCAGCATTTCACTGTGAGGTCTACTACACCTGTTGTAATCAGCATTTCACTGTGAGGTCTACTACACCTGTTGTATTCAGCATTTCACTGTCAGGTCTACTACACCTGTTGTATTCAGCATTTCACTGTGAGGTCTACTACACCTGTTGTATTCAGCATTTCACTGTGAGGTCTACTACACCTGTTGTATTCAGCATTTCACTGTGAGGTCTACTACACCTGTTGTATTCAGCGTTTCACTGTGAGGTCTACTACACCTGTTGTATTCAGCGTTTCACTGTGAGGTCTACTACACCTGTTGTATTCAGCATTTCACTGTTGTATTCTGGCGAATGTGAAATAAAATGTGATTTGATTGTTCTGCTGCTGGCCGGCCAACCGTGACGGGTGCAGTCAGCGGTATAGGCTGCTGGCCTATAATTGGATCTGTGAGCTGCCTCTGAGTCCTCGGTCGGTCAGGGCTGTAAAGATCCCTGCCATGGCCTGTAGGTTGGAGGGGTCTAGTAACTGTCTGTCTGACCTCTGGTATATGTCTGAATAGTGCACTACCTATATAGCCCCTATGGGCCTGGTCAAAAGTAGTGCGCTAGACTATGTAGGGAATAGGGTGCTATATCGGACACACTGTAATTTTAAAATGGTTGCTTCCAGTACTCATGGTCTCTATCTCTATACGGCGTTAGAGAGACAGAGACCAAAGGACAGCAGTCAAGTGGGGCTAAGAGTAGAGACCAGGGCTGGGACCAAGAAGAGAGAGAGAGTCCAGAGCTGGGGTCAAGAGGAGAGACCAGGGCTGGGGTCAAGAGGAGAGACCAGGGCTGGGGTCAAGAGGAGAGACCAGGGCTGGGGCCAAGAAGAGAGAGAGAGACCAGGGTTGGGGCCAAGAGGAGAGAGAGAGACCAGGGTTGGGGCCAAGAAGAGAGAGAGAGAGACCAGGGTTGGGGCCAACCATGCCAGCCTTGCCAGCTCTCTGCCAGTGCCTCGGGCTGTTCCTTCTGCACGTGTGGACGTCTGTGGGCGTAACAGGGAAATCACTCTCTACTTCAGGAGATCCTTGTATGTTCCAAGCTGTTGGACGGCACTTCCTGGCTCCCCTGCTTGCTCTGGTTATAGAATAGCAATGTGATTGTAAAGCATGATTTGGTCAGCCCACGCTATATATAGTTATAGCGTCTACAGTGAGCTGAAAAAGTATTGGGACAATGACACATTTCTTGTTGTTTGTGAAATGATACAATGACTATGAGGTCAAAGGTCAGACTGTCAGCTTTAATTTGAGGGTATTTTCATCCATATCGGGTGAGCCGTTTGGAAATTACACCACTTTTTGTACATCGTCCCCCCATTTTAGGCGACCAAAAATATTGGGACAAATTCACTTATGTGTATTAAAGTAGTCAAACGTTTAGTATCTTGTCCCATATACATAGCACACAATCATTACATCAAGCTTGTGATTCTATAAACGTGTTGGATGTATTGGCTGTTTGTTTTGGTTGTTTTTCTGATTATTTTGTGCCCAGTAGAAATGAATGGTAAATGATGTATAGTGTAATTTTGGAGTCACTTTTATTGCAAATGAGAATATAATGTTTCGTAACACTTCTACATTAATGTGGACGCTACCATGATTATGAATAATCATGAATGAATCAGTGTCCCAATACTTTTGGGTCTCCCGAGTGGCGCAGCTGTCTAAGGCACTGCATCTCAGTGCTAGAGGCGTCACTACAGACCGTGGTTCGATTTCAGGCTGTATCACAACGGTCTAAGGCACTGCATCTCAGTGCTAGAGGCGTCACTACAGACCCTGGTTCTATTCCAGGCTGTTTCACAACCGGGCCATGATTGGGAGTCCAATTGGGCAGCGCACAATTGGCTCAGCGTCATATGGGCTAGGGTTTGGCCAGAGTTAGGCCATCATATGGGTTAGGGTTTGGCCAGAGTTAGGCCATCATATGGGTTAGGGTTTGGCCAGAGTTAGGCCATCATATGGGTTAGGGTTTGGCCAGAGTTAGGCCATCATATGGGTTAGGGTTTGGCCAGAGTTAGGCCATCATATGGGTTAGGGTTTGGCCAGAGTTAGGCCATCATATGGGTTAGGGTTTGGCCAGAGTTAGGCCATCATATGGGTTAGGGTTTGGCCAGAGTTAGGCCATCATATGGGTTAGGGTTTGGCCAGAGTTAGGCCGTCATATGGGTTAGGGTTTGGCCAGAGTTAGGCCATCATATGGGTTAGGGTTTGGCCAGAGGGAGGCCGTCATATGGGTTAGGGTTTGGCCAGAGTTAGGCCATCATATGGGTTAGGGTTTGGCCAGAGTTAGGCCATCATATGGGTTAGGGTTTGGCCAGAGGGAGGCCATCATTGGAAATAAGAATTTGTTCTTAACCGACTTACCTAGTTAAATAAAATAACACTGTGTGTGGCAGTGGGGGGGTCTAGCTAGGCAGGGAGGGAGAGGGAGGGAGAGAGTGGAGGGAGGCAGGGAAGCATAGCGAGAGAGAGAGAGGGAGAGAGTGGAGGGAGGCAGGGAAGCATAGCGAGAGAGAGAGAGGGAGAGGGAGGGAGAGAGTGGAGGGAGGCAGGGAAGCATAGCGAGAGGGAGAGAGAGAGGGAGGGAGAGAGTGGAGGGAGGCAGGGAAGCATAGCGAGAGAGAGAGAGGGAGAGGGAGGGAGAGACTGGAGGGAGGCAGGGAAGCATAGCGAGAGGGAGAGAGGGAGAGGGAGGGAGAGACTGGAGGGAGGCAGGGAAGCATAGCGAGAGAGAGAGAGGGAGAGGGAGGGAGAGACTGGAGGGAGGCAGGGAAGCATAGCGAGAGAGAGAGAGAGGGAGGGAGAGAGTGGAGGGAGGCAGGGAAGCATAGCGAGAGAGAGAGAGGGAGAGGGAGGGAGAGACTGGAGGGAGGCAGGGAAGCATAGCGAGAGAGAGAGAGAGGGAGGGAGAGAGTGGAGGGAGGCAGGGAAGCATAGCGAGAGAGAGGGAGGGAGAGAGTGGAGGGAGGCAGGGAAGCATAGCGAGAGAGAGAGAGAGAGGGAGGGAGAGAGTGGAGGGAGGCAGGGAAGCATAGCGAGAGGGAGAGAGAGGGAGGGAGAGAGTGGAGGGAGGCAGGGAAGCATAGCGAGAGGGAGAGAGAGGGAGGGAGAGAGTGGAGGGAGGCAGGGAAGCATATAGAGAGAGAGAGGGAGGGAGAGAGTGGAGGGATGCAGGGAAGCATATAGAGAGAGAGAGGGAGGGAGAGAGTGGAGGGAGGCAGGGAAGCATAGCGAGAGGGAGATAGAGGGAGGGAGAGAGTGGAGGGAGGCAGGGAAGCATAGCGAGAGGGAGAGAGAGGGAGGGAGAGAGTGGAGGGAGGCAGGGAAGCATAGAGAGAGAGAGAGGGAGGGAGAGAGTGGAAGGAGGCAGGGAAGCATAGAGCGAGAGAGAGAGAGAGGGAGGGAGAGAGTGGAGGGAGGCAGGGAACATAGAGAGAGAGAGGGAGAGAGTGGAGGGATGCAGGGAAGCATAGCGAGAGAGAGGGAGAGGGAACTATGGGTGGGAGTGAGAGAGAGAGGCGACGAGGGGAGAGGGAGGAATAGAGAAAGGGGGAGAGAATGGGAGGAGTTGTTCATACTTAGATTAGCTATTCGTCTCTCCATGTTAACAGTCGTTAGCTATGTGTCTCTACATGTTAACAGTCGTTAGCTATGTGTCTCTACATGCTAACAGTCGTTAGCTATGTGTCTCTACATGTTAACAGTCGTTAGCTATGTGTCTCTCCATGCTAACAGTCGTTAGCTATGTGTCTACATGTTAACAGTCGTTAGCTATGTGTCTCCATGCTAACAGTCGTTAGCTGTGTGTCTACGTGTTAACAGTCGTTAGCTATGTGTCTACATGTTAACAGTCGTTAGCTATGTGTCTCTCCATGCTAACAGTCGTTAGCTATGTGTCTACATGTTAACAGTCGTTAGCTATGTGTCTCCATGCTAACAGTCGTTAGCTGTGTGTCTACGTGTTAACAGTTGTTAGCTATGTGTCTCTACATGTTAACAGTTGTTAGCTATGTGTCTCTACATGTTAACAGTCGTTAGCTATGTGTCTACATGTTAACAGTCGTTAGCTATGTGTCTACATGCTAACAGTCGTTAGCTATGTGTCTCTACATGTTAACAGTCGTTAGCTATGTGTCTCTACATGTTAACAGTCGTTAGCTATGTGTCTACATGCTAACAGTCGTTAGCTATGTGTCTCTACATGTTAACAGTCGTTAGCTATGTGTCTCTACATATTAACAGTCGTTAGCTATGTGTCTCTACATGTTAACAGTCGTTAGCTATGTGTCTCTACATGTTAACAGTTGTTAGCTATGTGTCTACATATTAACAGTCGTTAGCTATGTGTCTCTACATGTTAACAGTCGTTAGCTATGTGTCTCTACATGTTAACAGTCGTTAGCTATGTGTCTACATGCTAACAGTCGTTAGCTATGTGTCTCTACATGTTAACAGTCGTTAGCTATGTGTCTCTACATGCTAACAGTCGTTAGCTATGTGTCTCTACATATTAACAGTCGTTAGCTATGTGTCTCTACATGTTAACAGTCGTTAGCTATGTGTCTCTACATGTTAACAGGCGTTAGCTATGTGTCTACATGCTAACAGTCGTTAGCTATGTGTCTACATGCTAACAGTCGTTAGCTATGTGTCTACATGCTAACAGTCATTAGCTATGTGTCTCTACATGCTAACAGTCGTTAGCTATGTGTCTCTACATATTAACAGTCGTTAGCTATGTGTCTACATGCTAACAGTCGTTAGCTATGTGTCTACATGTTAACAGTCGTTAGCTATGTGTCTACATGCTGACAGTCGTTAGCTATGTGTCTCCATGTTAACAGTCGTTAGCTATGTGTCTCTACATGCTAACAGTCGTTAGCTATGTGTCTACATGCTAACAGTCGTTAGCTATGTGTCTACATGCTAACAGTCATTAGCTATGTGTCTACATGTTAACAGTCGTTAGCTATGTGTCTCTACATGTTAACAGTCATTAGCTATGTGTCTCCATGCTAACAGTCGTTAGCTATGTGTCTACATGTTAACAGTCGTTAGCTATGTGTCTACATGTTAACAGTCATTAGCTATGTGTCTCCATGCTAACAGTCGTTAGCTATGTGTCTCCATGCTAATAGTCGTTAGCTATGTGTCTACATGTTAACAGTCGTTAGCTATGTGTCTCTACATGTTAACAGTCGTTAGCTATGTGTCTCTACATGTTAACAGTTGTTAGCTATGTGTCTCTACATGCTAACAGTTGTTAGCTATGTGTCTCTACATGTTAACAGTCGTTAGCTATGTGTCTACATGTTAACAGTCATTAGCTATGTGTCTACATGTTAACAGTCGTTAGCTATGTGTCTCTACATGTTAACAGTCGTTAGCTGTGTGTCTCCATGCTAACAGTCGTTAGCTATGTGTCTCCATGCTAACAGTCGTTAGCTATGTGTCTCCATGTTAACAGTCGTTAGCTATGTGTCTCCATACTAACAGTCGTTAGCTATGTGTCTACATGTTAACAGTCGTAAGCTATGTGTCTCCATGCTAACAGTCGTTAGCTATGTGTCTCCATGTTAACAGTCGTTAGCTATGTGTCTCCATGCTAACAGTCGTTAACTATGTGTCTCCATGTTAACAGTCGTTAGCTATGTGTCTCTACATGTTAACAGTCGTTAGCTATGTGTCTCCATGCTCACAGTCGTTAGCTATGTGTCTCCATGTTAACAGTCGTTAGCTATGTGTCTCCATACTAACAGTCGTTAGCTATGTGTCTACATGTTAACAGTCGTTAGCTATGTGTCTCCATGCTAACAGTCGTTAGCTATGTGTCTCCATGTTAACAGTCGTTAGCTATGCGTCTCCATGCTAACAGTCGTTAGCTACTTGTCTCCATGTTAACAGTCGTTAGCTATGTGTCTCTACATGTTAACAGTCGTTAGCTATGTGTCTACATGTTAACAGTCGTTAGCTATGTGTCTACATGCTAAGAGTCGTTAGCTATGTGTCTACATGCTAACAGTCGTTAGCTATGTGTCTCTACATGTTAACAGTCGTTAGCTATGTGTCTACATGTTAACAGTCGTTAGCTATGTGTCTACATGTTAACAGTCGTTAGCTATGTGTCTCTACATGTTAACAGTCGTTAGCTATGTGTCTCTACATGTTAACAGTCGTTAGCTATGTGTCTCCATGCTAACAGTCGTTAGCTATGTGTCTCTACATGTTAACAGTCGTTAGCTATGTGTCTACATGCTAACAGTCGTTAGCTATGTGTCTACATGCTAACAGTCGTTAGCTATGTGTCTCCATGCTAACAGTCGTTAGCTATGTGTCTCTACATGTTAACAGTCGTTAGCTATGTGTCTACATGCTAACAGTCGTTAGCTATGTGTCTACATGCTAACAGTCGTTAGCTATACAACGTGCTGTTTACATTGGAGAGGTAATGTAGTGTCTCTGTTGGGTGAATTATGATGCTGTGCTGCTGATGGTAGGATTAGTTTTCTCATTAAGCGGCCTAGTCTGGGACAGAAAGAGAGGAAATGGGGACAGAAATGGGGACAGAGAGAGAGAAGGAATGGGGAAATGAGGACAGAGAGGGAGACAAAATGGGGAAATGAGGACAGAGAGAGAGAAGGAATGGGGAAATGAGGACAGAGAGGGAGAAGGAATGGGGAAATGAGGACAGAGAGGGAGACAAAATGGGGAAATGAGGACAGAGAGATTTGAAGAGCTTAATCACTTAACACATTATAACTCAATTTCTCTGGTGGATTGAACAATGACTGAAACATAGTGTGTACAGTGCCTCTCAAACCTTTTAGTTTGTGTCCCAGAACTAGTGAACAGCCCAGATCCTACTGATCTGTTACTGCGTTTACCATCACAGCGCGGTTAAAACAAGCCAGCAGGGATATTTACCTAGAAGGTTAAAGCAAACAGGGATATATTCAATAGGATGGTTTTTATCACAGTGGTCGTTTGAGCCTGGCTGTTTTTGTATGGACCATCACAGTGATGCACAGAGCTGCTGGCTGACTGGCTGGCTGGTTTACACTCCTGCTGAAAGCACAGAGCAGAGAGAGAGAGAGAGAGAGAGAGGGTGTGACTATACTGTGTTTGTGTGTATAGAGAGGGGTAGACGGTCCCATATCAGCTGGTTGGCAGGTCCTCTAAGTGGTTGGTGGGTTTTAGTGCTGCCTCGTTAAACATGGCCACTTGATGCCTGCTGTTTCATGAGTTAGAGAGCCACTGTATTGTATAACCAGTTGAAACCTCCACACTAAACACCCACACTAACCCACACTATGCTACTGGCTGGGGAGAGAGACCCACACTATGTTACTGGCTGGGGAGAGAGACCCACACTATGCTACTGGCTGGGGAGAGAGACCCACACTATGCTACTGGCTGGGGAGAGAGACCCACACTATGCTACTGGCTGGGGAGAGAGACCCACACTATGTTACTGGCTGGGGAGAGAGACCCACACTATGCTACTGGCTGGGGAGAGAGACCCACACTATGCTACTGGCTGGGGAGAGAGACCCACACTATGTTACTGGCTGGGGAGAGAGACCCACACTATGTTACTGGCTGGGGAGAGAGACCCACACTATGCTACTGGCTGGGGAGAGAGACCCACACTATGTTACTGGCTGGGGAGAGAGACCCACACTATGTTACTGGCTGGGGAGAGAGACCCACACTATGTTACTGGCTGGGGAGAGAGACCCACACTATGTTACTGGCTGGGGAGAGAGACCCACACTATGCTACTGGCTGGGGAGAGAGACCCACACTATGTTACTGGCTGGGGAGAGACCCACACTATGTTACTGGCTGGGGAGAGACCCACACTATGCTACTGGCTGGGGAGAGAGACCCACACTATGCTACTGGCTGGGGAGAGAGACCCACACTATGCTACTGGCTGGGGAGAGAGACCCACACTATGTTACTGACTGGGGAGAGAGAGACCTACTTTCTGTGATCTAGGAAATGTTTCTTCACAGAAACACAAACCTTTGATTGTAAAGGATATTACCCACATGGATGTAACCAACAGTAACCAACACTTTGGATATGATTTAGACATGGTAAAACAATACTCCTCCTCTCCTCTTCTCCCCTGCCCTCCTCCTCTTCCTGCCCTGCCCCCCTGCCCTCCTCCCCTCCCCTGCCCTTCTTTCCTCCTCTCCTCTCCTCCTCCCCTCCCTTGCCCTCCTTTCCTCCTGCCCTGCCCTGCCCTCCCCTCCCCTGCCCTTCTTTCCTCCTCTCCTCTCCTCCTCCCCTCCCTTGCCCTCCTTTCCTCCTGCCCTGCCCTGCCCTCCCCTCCCCTGCCCTTCTTTCCTCCTCTCCTCTCCTCCTCCCCTCCCTTGCCCTCCTTTCCTCCTGCCCTGCCCTGCCCTCCCCTCTCCTGCCCTCTCCTCCTGCCCTGCCCTCTTCCCCTCTTCCCCTCCTCTCCTCTCCTCTCCTCTCCTCTCCTCTCCTCTCCTCTCCTCTCCTCTCCTCTCCTCTCCTCTATAAGGCCTGTAGGAGTAGTATTAAAGTGTAGCTGTGTGTGGGATGTGTGTGGGAGCGTGTGAACCCCTAGCATATTGATTTGCCTCCATATAACCCAGCTAGCGTAACACTGCACAACCAACCAGCCCACCACCAGTAGATGAGATGAGTGGATGGATGTAGGCAGGGTGGAAATGAAATATATATTAGGCCTTATTTTGCGTGTTCCAACTAGTAAGTGACCTAGATTTAATCAAGGAACAGCCACAGTTCTGATTTAGTTCCCCTTTTCATTAGTCCATAAGAAGATTCCTCAAGGGTGTAAATTGGACCTTAGTCAACAACTAGATGAAAGCGCATGGGTTAGTTCCATGAGAGGGGAATGTTTCTCTGCTATCGCCTCTCAGGTCTGACTCTCATGTTTCTCTGCTATCGCCTCTCAGGTCTGACTCTCATGTTTCTCTGCTATCGCCTCTCAGGTCTGCCTCGGTTGTTTCTCTGCTATCGCCTCTCAGGTCTGCCTCGGTTGTTTCTCTGCTATCGCCTCTCAGGTCTGCCTCGGTTGTTTCTCTGCTATCGCCTCTCAGGTCTGCCTCGGTTGTTTTTCTGCTATCGCCTCTCAGGTCTGCCTCGGTTGTTTCTCTGCTATCGCCTCTCAGGTCTGCCTCGGTTGTTTCTCTGCTATCGCCTCTCAGGTCTGCCTCGGTTGTTTCTCTGCTATCGCCTCTCAGGTCTGACTCTCATGTTTCTCTGCTATCGCCTCTCAGGTCTGACTCTCATGTTTCTCTGCTATCGCCTCTCAGGTCTGCCTCGGTTGTTTCTCTGCTATCGCCTCTCATGTCTGCCTCGGTTGTTTCTCTGCTATCGCCTCTCAGGTCTGCCTCGGTTGTTTCTCTGCTATCGCCTCTCAGGTCTGCCTCGGTTGTTTTTCTGCTATCGCCTCTCAGGTCTGCCTCGGTTGTTTCTCTGCTATCGCCTCTCAGGTCTGCCTCGGTTGTTTCTCTGCTATCGCCTCTCAGGTCTGCCTCGGTTGTTTCTCTGCTATCGCCTCTCAGGTCTGCCTCGGTTGTTTCTCTGCTATCGCCTCTCAGGTCTGCCTCGGTTGTTTCTCTGCTATCGCCTCTCAGGTCTGCCTCGGTTGTTTCTCTGCTATCGCCTCTCAGGTCTGCCTCGGTTGTTTCTCTGCTATCGCCTCTCAGGTCTGCCTCAGCTGTTCCTCCTTTGGTAAGGCAAGGCGAGCCAAGCTCAAAGCTTCTTTTCTCTCCTTGTCTGGACCTTGACTTGAATTATATTATCGCTGAGCAGCTGGTTGGCTACCTGGCTCAGTAGGTCTACCTGGCTGAGTAGGTCTGTCTCCCTGCCTGGGGGTTTCTACCTGGCTGAGTAGGTCTGTCTCTCCCCTGGGGGTGTCTACCTGGCTGAGTAGGTCTGTCTCTCTCCTGGGGGTGTCTACCTGGCTGAGTAGGTCTGTCTCTCTCCTGGGGGTGTCTACCTGGCTGAGTAGGTCTGTGTCCCTGCCTGGGGGTGTATACCTGGCTGAGTAGGTCTGTCTCTCTCCTGGGGGTGTCTACCTGGCTGAGTAGGTCTGTGTCCCTGCCTGGGGGTGTCTACCTGGCTGAGTAGGTCTGTCTCTCCCCTGGGGGTGTCTACCTGGCTGAGTAGGTCTGTCTCTCTCCTGGGGGTGTCTGCCTGGCTGAGTAGGTCTGTCTCTCTCCTGGGGGTGTTTACCTGGCTGAGTAGGTCTGTCTCTTCCCTGGGGGTGTCTACCTGGCTGAGTAGGTCTGTCTCTCTCCTGGGGGTGTCTGCCTGGCTGAGTAGGTCTGTCTCTCTCCTAGGTTTGTGTTTTGGTTGTAGTTTGTGGGTAGTTGTTTTTGCATTGCGTTGTATATAGCCTGCAAAACTGTTCCTGTCGGTCGTTGTTTCTTGTTTATGTTCGTGGTGTTCACATTTAAATAAAATATGATGCGCACGCAACCCGCTGCGTATTGGTCCACTTTTTCCGACAGCGATTTCTCCATATCTTCAGACGAAGAGGAACGTGACATAGTAGTAGCAGTAGTTGTCACGCCCTGACCTAAGAGAGCCGTTTTTCTCTGTTTAGTTAGGTCAGGGTGTGACATGGGGTGGGCGTTCTATGTGTTGCGTTTCTATGTTTTGGCCGGGTATGGTTTCATCAGTAGGTCTTGATGGGTGTTGATGGTTGTTGTGTAACATGGTCCTATATGGGGTCTCTGGGAGGTGATGGTTGTTGTGTAACATGGTCCTATATGGGGTCTCTGGGTGGTGATGGTTGTTGTGTAACATGGTCCTATATGGGGTCTCTGGGAGGTGATGGTTGTTGTGTAACATGGTCCTATATGGGGTCTCTGGGAGGTGGTGATGGTTGTGTAACATGGTCCTATATGGGGTCTCTGGGAGGTGATGGTGGTTGTGTAACATGGTCCTATATGGGGTCTCTGGGAGGTGATGGTTGTGTAACATGGTCCTATATGGGGTCTCTGGGAGGTGATGGTTGTTGTGTAACATGGTCCTATATGGGGTCTCTGGGAGGTGATGGTTGTGTAACATGGTCCTATATGGGGTCTCTGGGAGGTGATGGTTGTTGTGTAACATGGTCCTATATGGGGTCTCTGGGAGGTGATGGTTGTTGTGTAACATGGTCCTATATGGGGTCTCTGGGAGGTGATGGTGGCTGTGTAACATGGTCCTATATGGGGTGTCTGGGAGGTGATGGTTGTGTAACATGGTCCTATATGGGGTCTCTGGGAGGTGATGGTTGTTGTGTAACATGGTCCTATATGGGGTCTCTGGGAGGTGGTGATGGTTGTTGTGTAACATGGTCCTATATGGGGTCTCTGGGAGGTGATGGTTGTGTAACATGGTCCTATATGGGGTCTCTGGGTGGTGATGGTTGTTGTGTAACATGGTCCTATATGGGGTCTCTGGGAGGTGATGGTTGTTGTGTAACATGGTCCTATATGGGGTCTCTGGGAGGTGATGGTTGTTGTGTAACATGGTCCTATATGGGGTCTCTGGGAGGTGATGGTTGTGTAACATGGTCCTATATGGGGTCTCTGGGTGGTGATGGTTGTTGTGTAACATGGTCCTATATGGGGTCTCTGGGAGGTGATGGTTGTTGTATAACATGGTCCTATATGGGGTCTCTGGGAGGTGATGGTTGTTGTGTAACATGGTCCTATATGGGGTATCTGGGAGGTGATGGTGGTTGTGTAACATGGTCCTATATGGGGTCTCTGGGAGGTGATGGTTGTTGTGTAACATGGTTCTATATGGGGTCTCTGGGAGGTGATGGTGGTTGTGTAACATGGTCCTATATGGGGTCTCTGGGAGGTGATGGTTGTGTAACATGGTCCTATATGGGGTCTCTGGGAGCTGATGGTTGTTGTGTAACATGGTCCTATATGGGGTCTTTGGGTGGTGATGGTTGTTGTGTAACATGGTCCTATATGGGGTCTCTGGGAGGTGATGGTGGTTGTGTAACATGGTCCTATATAGGGTCTCTGGGAGGTGATGGTTGTGTAACATGGTCCTATATGGGGTCTCTGGGAGCTGATGGTTGTTGTGTAACATGGTCCTATATGGGGTCTCTGGGAGGTGATGGTTGTTGTGTAACATGGTCCTATATGGGGTCTCTGGGAGGTGATGGTTGTTGTGTAACATGGTCCTATATGGGGTCTCTGGGAGGTGATGGTGGTTGTGTAACATGGTCCTATATGGGGTCTCTGGGAGGTGATGGTTGTTGTGTAACATGGTCCTATATGGGGTCTCTGGGAGGTGATGGTTGTTGTGTAACATGGTTCTATATGGGGTCTCTGGGAGGTGATGGTGGTTGTGTAACATGGTCCTATATGGGGTCTCTGGGAGGTGATGGTTGTGTAACATGGTCCTATATGGGGTCTCTGGGAGCTGATGGTTGTTGTGTAACATGGTCCTATATGGGGTCTTTGGGTGGTGATGGTTGTTGTGTAACATGGTCCTATATGGGGTCTCTGGGAGGTGATGGTGGTTGTGTAACATGGTCCTATATGGGGTCTCTGGGAGGTGATGGTGGTTGTGTAACATGGTCCTATATGGGGTCTCTGGGTGGTGATGGTTGTTGTGTAACATGGTCCTATATGGGGTCTCTGGGAGGTGATGGTTGTTGTGTAACATGGTCCTATATGGGGTCTCTGGGAGGTGATGGTTGTGTAACATGGTCCTATATGGGGTCTCTGGGAGGTGATGGTTGTTGTGTAACATGGTCCTATATGGGGTCTCTGGGAGGTGATGGTTGTTGTGTAACATGGTCCTATATGGGGTCTCTGGGTGGTGATGGTTGTTGTGTAACATGGTCCTATATGGGGTCTCTGGGTGGTGATGGTTGTTGTGTAACATGGTCCTATATGGGGTCTCTGGGAGGTGATGGTGGTTGTGTAACATGGTCCTATATGGGGTCTCTGGGAGGTGGTGATGGTTGTGTAACATGGTCCTATATGGGGTCTCTGGGTGGTGATGGTTGTTGTGTAACATGGTCCTATATGGGGTCTCTGGGAGGTGATGGTTGTTGTGTAACATGGTCCTATATGGGGTCTCTGGGTGGTGATGGTTGTTGTGTAACATGGTCCTATATGGGGTCTCTGGGAGGTGATGGTTGTTGTGTAACATGGTCCTATATGGGGTCTCTGGGAGGTGATGATTGTTGTGTAACATGGTCCTATATGGGGTCTCTGGGTGGTGATGGTTGTGTAACATGGTCCTATATGGGGTCTCTGGGAGGTGATGGTTGTTGTGTAACATCGTCCTATATGGGGTCTCTGGGTGGTGATGGTTGTGTAACATGGTCCTATATGGGGTCTCTGGGAGGTGATGGTTGTTGTGTAACATGGTCCTATATGGGGACTCTGGGAGGTGATGGTTGTGAAACATGGTCCTATATGGGGTCTCTGGGAGGTGATGGTTGTTGTGTAACATGGTCCCATATGGGGTCTCTGGGAGGTGGTGATGGTTGTGTAACATGGTCCTATATGGGGTCTCTGGGAGGTGGTGGTTGTTGTGTAACATGGTCCTATATGGGGTCTCTGGGAGGTGATGGTTGTTGTGTAACATGGTCCTATATGGGGTCTCTGGGAGGTGATGGTTGTTGTGTTACATGGTCCTATATGGGGTCTCTGGGAGGTGATGGTTGTGTAACATGGTCCTATATGGGGTCTCTGGGAGGTGGTGATGGTTGTGTAACATGGTCCTATACGGGGTCTCTGGGAGGTGATGGTTGTTGTGTAACATGGTCCTATATGGGGTCTCTGGGTGGTGATGGTTGTGTAACATGGTCCTATATGGGGTCTCTGGGAGGTGGTGATGGTTGTGTAACATGGTCCTATATGGGGTCTCTGGGAGGTGTTGGTTGTTGTGTAACATGGTCCTATATGGGGTCTCTGGGAGGTGATGGTTGTGTAACATGGTCCTATATGGGGTCTCTGGGAGGTGATGGTTGTTGTGTAACATGGTCCTATATGGGGTCTCTGGGAGGTGATGGTTGTGTAACATGGTCCTATATGGGGTCTCTGGGAGGTGATGGTTGTGTAACATGGTCCTATATGGGGTCTCTGGGAGGTGATGGTTGTTGTGTAACATGGTCCTATATGGGGTCTCTTGGAGGTGATGGTTGTTGTGTAACATGGTCCTATATGGGGTCTCTGGGTGGTGATGGTTGTTGTGTAACATGGTCCTATATGGGGTCTCTGGGAGGTGATGGTGTTGTGTTACATGGTCCTATATGGGTCTCTGGGAGGTGATGGTTGTGTAACATGGTCCTATATGGGGTCTCTGGGAGGTGGTGATGGTTGTGTAACATGGTCCTATATGGGGTCTCTGGGAGGTGATGGTTGTTGTGTAACATGGTCCTATATGGGGTCTCTGGGTGGTGATGGTTGTGTAACATGGTCCTATATGGGGTCTCTGGGAGGTGGTGATGGTTGTGTAACATGGTCCTATATGGGGTCTCTGGGAGGTGTTGGTTGTTGTGTAACATGGTCCTATATGGGGTCTCTGGGAGGTGATGGTTGTGTAACATGGTCCTATATGGGGTCTCTGGGAGGTGATGGTTGTTGTGTAACATGGTCCTATATGGGGTCTCTGGGAGGTGATGGTTGTGTAACATGGTCCTATATGGGGTCTCTGGGAGGTGATGGTTGTGTAACATGGTCCTATATGGGGTCTCTGGGAGGTGATGGTTGTTGTGTAACATGGTCCTATATGGGGTCTCTTGGAGGTGATGGTTGTTGTGTAACATGGTCCTATATGGGGTCTCTGGGTGGTGATGGTTGTTGTGTAACATGGTCCTATATGGGGTCTCTGGGAGGTGATGGTTGTTGTGTAACATGGTCCTATATGGGGTCTCTGGGAGGTGATGGTTGTTGTGTAACATGGTCCTATATGGGGTCTCTGGGAGGTGATGGTTGTTGTGTAACATGGTCCTATATGGGGTCTCTGGGAGGTGATGGTTGTTGTGTAACATGGTCCTATATGGGGTCTCTGGGTGGTGATGGTTGTGTAACATGGTCCTATATGGGGTCTCTGGGAGGTGATGGTTGTGTAACATGGTCCTATATGGGGTCTCTAGGTGGTGATGGTTGTGTAACATGGTCCTATATGGGGTCTCTGGGAGGTGATGGTTGTGTAACATGGTCCTATATGGGGTCTCTGGGAGGTGATGGTTGTTGTGTAACATGGTCCTATATGGGGTCTCTGGGAGGTGGTGGTTGTTGTGTAACATGGTCCTATATGGGGTCTCTGGGAGGTGATGGTGGTTGTGTAACATGGTCCTATATGGGGTCTCTGGGAGGTGATGGTTGTTGTGTAACATGGTCCTATATGGGGTCTCTGGGAGGTGATGGTTGTTGTGTTACATGGTCCTATATGGGGTCTCTGGGAGGTGATGGTTGTGTAACATGGTCCTATATGGGGTCTCTGGGAGGTGATGGTTGTGTAACATGGTCCTATATGGGGTCTCTGGGAGGTGATGGTTGTTGTGTAACATGGTCCTATATGGGGTCTCTTGGAGGTGATGGTTGTGTAACATGGTCCTATATGGGGTCTCTGGGAGGTGATGGTTGTTGTGTAACATGGTCCTATATGGGGTCTCTGGGAGGTGGTGATGGTTGTTGTGTAACATGGTCCTATATGGGGTCTCTGGGTGGTGATGGTTGTTGTGTAACATGGTCCTATATGGGGTCTCTGGGAGGTGATGGTTGTTGTGTTACATGGTCCTATATGGGGTCTCTGGGAGGTGATGGTTGTGTAACATGGTCCTATATGGGGTCTCTGGGAGGTGGTGATGGTTGTGTAACATGGTCCTATATGGGGTCTCTGGGAGGTGATGGTTGTTGTGTAACATGGTCCTATATGGGGTCTCTGGGTGGTGATGGTTGTGTAACATGGTCCTATATGGGGTCTCTGGGAGGTGGTGATGGTTGTGTAACATGGTCCTATATGGGGTCTCTGGGAGGTGTTGGTTGTTGTGTAACATGGTCCTATATGGGGTCTCTGGGAGGTGATGGTTGTGTAACATGGTCCTATATGGGGTCTCTGGGAGGTGGTGATGGTTGTGTAACATGGTCCTATATGGGGTCTCTGGGAGGTGATGGTTGTTGTGTAACATGGTCCTATATGGGGTCTCTGGGAGGTGATGGTTGTTGTGTAACATGGTCCTATATGGGGTCTCTGGGAGGTGGTGATGGTTGTGTAACATGGTCCTATATGGGGTCTCTGGGAGGTGTTGGTTGTTGTGTAACATGGTCCTATATGGGGTCTCTGGGAGGTGGTGATGGTTGTGTAACATGGTCCTATATGGGGTCTCTGGGTGGTGATGGTTGTGTAACATGGTTCTATATGGGGTCTCTGGGAGGTGATGGTTGTGTAACATGGTCCTATATGGGGTCTCTGGGAGGTGATGGTTGTGTAACATGGTCCTATATGGGGTCTCTGGGAGGTGATGGTTGTTGTGTAACATGGTCCTATATGGGGTCTCTGGGTGGTGATGGTTGTTGTGTAACATGGTCCTATATGGGGTCTCTGGGTGGTGTTGATGGGCTGTTTTATAACATGGCTGGTAGTCAGGAAGTTGCTGTGACTGGAGGTATATTATAGCTGGGGGACAGTTTCTGTGTGCCTCGTAGTGAGGCAGTGCTGCGGCTCATTCTCTGAGGGAGCTACAGGTCCTCTGTCAGCGCCAGTTGATAAATCATTTGTCCCGGCGCTGCTCTGGTCACAGCCAAGGGAGAGGTGGGACAGGCGTGACACAGTGTGCATCACAAATGGACACCTGTTTAGTGCACTACTTTATACACAGCGCACAGTCCAACATCCCTCAGCCACTCCTCCTAACACTGCTGCCCCAGCTATTTACCCCCTTCCCTCCTCAATCTATCTATCTATCTATCTATCTATCTATCTATCTATCTATCTATCTATCTATCTATCTATCTATCTATCTAATGTATTTATAAAGGCCTTTTTACATCAGCTGATGTCTCAAAGTGCTGTACAGAAACCCAGCCTAAAACCCCAAACAGCAAGCAATGCAGGTGTAGAAGCACAGTGGCTAGGAAGAACTCCCTAGAAAGGCCAGAACCTAGGCATGCTGTCTTTTAATTACTCTGTCTTTCTGTTCCCCTTCCATCTTTCTTTTAAAGAATTGAATCCACTTTTTGATCCTCTGAGAATTGTAATGTCTTTTTTAAATCCAGATATTTAGTTAGATTGCCTCTCTGTCATTACCTCAGGATTCATCATCTGAGAGGGAATTCAGTCTCACAGAGTGGATATACGACACGGAGCAGCAGCCTATCCCACTGCCTGTGTATGATACTAATTCTCAAGTACAACTGTAGTGTGAATTTAGCCTTTTAAAGACCCAAGCACACACACTTTGACGTCTGTCTGTCTGTCTGTCTGTCTGTCTGTCTGTCTGTCTGTCTGTCTGTCTGTCTGTCTGTCTGTCTGTCTGTCTGCTACATTATCAGTATCAGTATGAACCATGTGCTCTGCTACATTATCAGTATCAGTATTAACCATGTGCTCTGCTACATTATCAGTATCAGTATTAACCATGTTCTCTGCTACATTATCAGTATCAGTATTAACCATGCTCTCTGCTACATTATCAGTATCAGTATTAACCATGTTCTCTGCTACATTATCAGTATCAGTATGAACCATGTGCTCTGCTACATTATCAGTATCAGTATCAGTATGAACCATGTTCTCTGCTACATTATCAATATCAGTATTAACCATGTGCTCTGCTGCTCTGCTCTCTCATTTAAAGCCTTATTATGTAGCAGATGTCATTTCCCCTCCCTGGATTGGTCCAGCCAGCTAGCTTCAACTCCCTATCCACTGCCCAGCCGGCTTAGTCTTAGCAGGGATTTAGTTTGTGTCCCAAATAGCGACCCTGTTCTCTGTATAGTACACTAGGGCCCATAGGGTTGTGGTCAGAAGTAGTGCACTGTATAGGGAAAGGGGTGCCATTTGAGCCGCCTTCTTTAATACAGTGGGAAAGTGTTGTAATTACTGCTTGTATCTAATGTTTCTCCACTGGGAGAGTGTTGGGAAGCCCAGTAAACAATAGAATCACACAGATACACAACCAGATCCCACTACAGAAGATTGGGGCGGCAGGTAGGCTAGTGGTTAGAGGCAGGTAGCCTAGTGGTTAGAGGGGGCGGCAGGTAGCCTAGTGGTTAGAGTGGAGGGGAGGCAGGTAGCCTAGTGGTTAGAGTGGAGGGGAAGCAGGTAGCCTAGTGGTTAGAGTGGAGGGGAAGCAGGTAGCCTAGTGGTTAGAGGGGGGAGGCAGGTAGCCTAGTGGTTAGAGTGGAGGGGAGGCAGGTAGCCTAGTGGTTAGAGTGGAGGGGCGGCAGGGTAGCCTAGTGGTTAGAGTGGAGGGACGGCAGGTAGCCTAGTGGTTAGAGTGGAGGGGAGGCAGGTAGCCTAGTGGTTAGAGTGGAGGGGAGGCAGGTAGCCTAGTGGTTAGAGGGGGGGCAGGTAGCCTAGTGGTTAGAGTGGAGGGGCGGCAGGTAGCCTAGTGGTTAGAGTGGAGGGACGGCAGGTAGCCTAGTGGTCAGAGGGGGGAGGCATGTAGCCTAGTGGTTAGAGTGGAGGGGCGGCAGGTAGCCTAGTGGTTAGAGGGGGGGGGGGGGGCAGGTAGCCTAGTGGTTAGAGTGGAGGGGAGGCAGGTAGCCTAGTGGTTAGAGTGGAGGGGAGGCAGGGAGCCTAGTGGTTAGAGTGGAGGGGAGGCAGGTAGCCTAGTGGTTAGAGGGGGGAAGCAGGTAGCCTAGTGGTTAGAGTGGAGGGGAGGCAGGTAGCCTAGTGGTTAGAGGGGGGAGGCAGGGAGCCTAGTGGTTAGAGGGGGGAGGCAGGTAGCCTAGTGGTTAGAGTGGACGGGCGGCAGGTATTCTAGTGGTTAGAGTGGAGGGGAGGCAGGTAGCCTAGTGGTTAGAGGGGGGAGGCAGGTAGCCTAGTGGTTAGAGTGGAGGGGAGGCAGGGAGCCTAGTGGTTAGAGTAGAGGGGAGGCAGGTAGCCTAGTGGTTAGAGGGGGGAGGCAGGTAGCCTAGTGGTTAGAGGCAGGTAGCCTAGTGGTTAGAGGGGGGAGGCAGGTAGCCTAGTGGTTAGAGGGGGGAGGCAGGGAGCCTAGTGGTTAGAGGGGGGAGGCAGGTAGCCTAGTGGTTAGAGGGGGCAGCAGGTAGGCTAGTGGTTAGAGTGGAGGGGAGGCAGGTAGCCTAGTGGTTAGAGTGGAGGGGTGGCAGGTAGCCTAGTGGTTAGAGTGGAGGGGAAGCAGGTAGCCTAGTGGTTAGAGTGGAGGGGCGGCAGGTAGCCTGGTGGTTAGAGGGGGGAGGCAGGTAGCCTAGTGGTTAGAGTGGAGGGGAGGCAGGTAGCCTAGTGGTTAGAGTGGAGGGGAGGCAGGTAGCCTAGTGGTTAGAGGGGGGAGGCAGGTAGCCTAGTGGTTAGAGTGGAGGGGCGGCAGGTAGCCTAGTGGTTAGAGTGGAGGGGAGGCAGGTAGCCTAGTGGTTAGAGGGGGGAGGCAGGGAGCCTAGTGGTTAGAGGGGGGAGGCAGGTAGCCTAGTGGTTAGAGTGGAGGGGCGGCAGGTAGCCTAGTGGTTAGAGTGGAGGGGCGGCAGGTAGCCTAGTGGTTAGAGTGGAGGGGAGGCAGGTAGCCTAGTGGTTAGAGTGGAGGGGAGGCAGGTAGCCTAGTGGTTAGAGGGGAGAGGCAGGTAGCCTAGTGGTTAGAGGGGGGAGGCAGGGAGCCTAGTGGTTAGAGGGGGGAGGCAGGTAGCCTAGTGGTTAGAGTGGAGGGGCGGCAGGTAGCCTAGTGGTTAGAGGGGGGAGGCAGGTAGCCTAGTGGCTAGAGGGGGGAGGCAGGGAGCCTAGTGGTTAGAGTGGAGGGGAGGCAGGTAGCCTAGTGGTTAGAGGGGGGAGGCAGGTAGCCTAGTGGTTAGAGGGGGCGGCAGGTAGCCTAGTTGTTAGAGTGGAGGGGAGGCAGGTAGCCTAGTGGTTAGAGGGGGGAGGCAGGGAGCCTAGTGGTTAGAGGGAGGAGGCAGGTAGCCTAGTGGTTAGAGGGGGAAGGCAGGTAGCCTAGTGGTTAGAGTGGAGGGACGGCAGGGTAGCCTAGTGGTTAGAGTGGAGGGGCGGCAGGTAGCCTAGTGGTTAGAGGGGGGAAGCAGGGAGCCTAGTGGTTAGAGGGAGGAGGCAGGTAGCCTAGTGGTTAGAGGGGGAAGACAGGTAGCCTAGTGGTTAGAGTGGAGGGACTGCAGGGTAGCCTAGTGGTTAGAGTGGAGGGATGGCAGGGTAGCCTAGTGGTTATAGTGGAGGGGAGGCAGGTAGCCTAGTGGTTAGAGTGGAGGGGCGGCAGGTAGCCTAGTGGTTAGAGTGGAGGGGAGGCAGGTAGCCTAGTGGTTAGAGTGGAGGGACGGCAGGGTAGCCTAGTGGTTAGAGGAGGGGGGGAGGCAGGTAGCCTAGTGGTTAGAGTGGAGGGACGGCAGGTATCCTAGTGGTTAGAGGAGGGGGGGAGGCAGGTAGCCTAGTGGTTAGAGTGGAGGGACGGCAGGTAGCCTAGTGGTTAGAGGAGGGGGGGAGGCAGGTAGCCTAGTGGTTAGAGTGGAGGGACGGCAGGTATCCTAGTGGTTAGAGTGAAGGGACGGCAGGTAGCCTAGTGGTTAGAGTGGAGGGACGGCAGGTAGCCTAGTGGTCAGAGTGGAGGGGCGGCAGGTACCCTAGTTGTCAAAGTGGAGGGGAGGCAGGTAGCCTAGTGGTTAGAGTGGAGGGACGGCAGGTACCCTAGTTGTCAAAGTGGGGGGGGCGGCAGGGTAGCCTAGTGGTTAGAGTGGAGGGACGGCAGGTAGCCTAGTGGTTAGAGTGGAGGGGCGGCAGGTAGCCTAGTGGTTAGAGTGGAGGGACGGCAGGTAGCCTTGTGGTTAGAGGGGGGAGGCAGGTAGACTAGTGGTTAGAGTGGAGGGGCGGCAGGTAGCCTAGTGGTTAGAGTGGAGGGGTGGCAGGTAGCCTAGGGGTTAGAGTGGAGGGGAGGCAGGTAGCCTAGTGGTTAGAGTGGAGGGACGGCAGGTAGCCTTGTGGTTAGAGTGTAGGGACGGCAGGGTAGCCTAGTGGTTAGAGTGGAGGGGCAGCAGGTAGCCTAGTGGTTAGAGGGGGGAGGCAGGTAGCCTAGTGGTTAGAGGGGGGAGGCAGGGAGCCTAGTGGTTAGAGGGGGGGAGGCAGGGAGCCTAGTGGTTAGAGGGGGGGAGGCAGGTAGCCTAGTGGTTAGAGGGGGGGAGGCAGGTAGCCTAGTGGTTAGAGTGGAGGGGCGGCAGGTAGCCTAGTGGTTAGAGGGGGTGGCAGGTAGCCTAGTGGTTAGAGGGGGGAGGCAGGTAGCCTAGTGGTTAGAGCGTTGGGCCAGTAACCTGAATGGTTGCTGGATCGAATCCCCGAGCTGACAAGGTAAAAATCTGTCGTTCTGCCCCTGAACAAGGCAGTTAACCCCACTGTTCCCCGGTAGGCCTTCACCCTGTTACTGGGGGGTTTACAGGACACCACCCACCCTGTTACTGGGGGGTTTACAGGACACCACCCACCCTGTTACTGGGGGGTTTACAGGACACCACCCACCCTGTTACTGGGGGGTTTACAGGACACCACCCACCCTGTTACTGGGGGGTTTACAGGACACCACCCACCCTGTTACTGTGTGATTTACAGGACACCACCCACCCTGTTACTGGGAGGTTTACAGGACACCACCCACCCTGTTACTGTGTGATTTACAGGACACCACCCACCCTGTTACTGTGTGATTTACAGGACACCACCCACCCTGTTACTGGGGGGTTTACAGGACACCACCCACCCTGTTACTGTGTGATTTACAGGACACCACCCCCCCTGTTACTGGGGGGTTTACAGGACACCACCCACCCTGTTACTGGGGGGTTTACAGGACACCACCCACCCTGTTACTGGGGGGTTTACAGGACACCACCCACCCTGTTACTGGGGGGTTTACAGGACACCACCCACCCTGTTACTGGGGGGTTTACAGGACACCACCCACCCTGTTACTGGGGGGTTTACAGGACACCACCCACCCTGTTACTGGGGGGTTTACAGGACACCACCCACCCTGTTACTGGGGGGTTTACAGGACACCACCCACCCTGTTACTGTGTGATTTACAGGATTGATTTTTATACTGTGTGTGTGTGTGTGTGTGTGTGTGTGTGTGTGTGTGTGTGTGTTGTCGTACAGTGTGAGTGTGTGTGTGTGTTGTCGTACAGTGTGAGTGTGTGTGTGTGTGTGTTGTCGTACAGTGTGTGTGTGTGTGTGTGTGTGTGTGTTGTCGTACAGTGTGAGTGCGTGTGTGTGTGTGTGTTGTTGTACAGTGTGTGTGTGTGTTTGTGTGTGTGTGTGTGTTGTTGTACAGTGTGAGTGCGTGTGTGTGTGTTGTCGTACAGTGTGTGTGTGTGTGTGTTGTAGTACTGTGTGTGTGTGTGTGTGTGTGTGTGTGTGTTTGTGTGTGTGTATGTGTGTGTGTGTGTGTGTGCGTGTGTATATGTGTGTGTGTTGTCGTACAGTGTGTGTGTGTGTGCGTGTGTATATGTGTGTGTGTGTGTGTTGTCGTACAGTGTGTGTGTGTGTGTGTGTGTGTGTGTGTGTGTGTGTGTGTGTGTGTGTGCGCGTGTGTGCGTGTGTGTGTGTGTTGTCGTACAGTGTGTGTGTGTGTGTGTGTGTGTGTGTGTGTGTGTGTGTGTGTTGTCGTACAGTGTGTGTGTGTGTGCGTGTGTGTGTGCGTGTGTGTGTGTGTGTTGTCGTACAGTGTGTGTGTGTGTGTGTTGTCGTACAGTGTGTGTGTGTGTGTGTGTGTGTGTGTGTTGTCGTACAGTGTGTGTGTGTGTGTGTGTGTGTGTGTGTGTGTCTCGTAAACAGTGTTGTGTAACAGCAGCTGTAGACCGCTGAAGGTGCTGAGTGATCTCCTCTGCATCGTTCTGTAGTGACGCTGACGCTGCCTTCTGTCACCGAGCCGTTGCTAGGCTTCTCTGCTCTGTAGCAACCAAGAAAGGGAAACGCTCGTTTCTGCAATGAATTTATTCTGTCAAATATTTCATCTTCAGGCAAAAACACAGTAACATGAGATTAACTCTCTGTAAACACCAAGGTTATTATGGATCTGTCTCTGTGTGACTGCAGTGACTGTCTCTCTCTGTCTCTGTGTGTCTGCAGTGTGACTGTCTCTCTCTGTCTCTGTGTGTCTGCAGTGTGACTGTCTCTCTCTGTCTCTGTGTGTCTCTGTGTGTCTGCAGTGTGACTGTCTCTCTCTGTCTCTGTGTGTCTGCAGTGTGACTGTCTCTCTATGTCTCTGTGTGTCTGCAGTGTGACTGTCTCTCTCTCTCTCTGTGTGTGTCTGCAGTATGACTGTCTCTCTCTGTCTCTGTGTGTCTGCAGTGTGACTGTCTCTCTCTGTCTCTGTGTGTCTGCAGTGTGACTGTCTCTCTGTCTCTGTGTGTCTGCAGTGTGACTGTCTCTCTCTCTCTGTGTGTCTGCAGTGTGACTGTCTCTCTCTCTCTGTGTGTCTGCAGTGTGACTGTCTCTCTCTGCCTCTGTGTGTCTGCAGTGTGACTGTCTCTCTCTGCCTCTGTGTGTCTGCAGTGTGACTGTCTCTCTCTCTCTGTGTGTGTCTGCAGTGTGACTGTCTCTCTCTGTCTCTGTGTGTCTGCAGTTTGACTGTCTTTCTCTGTCTCTCTGTGTCTGCAGTGTGACTGTCTCTCTCTGTCTCTGTCTCCTTGTGTGTCTGCAGTGTGACTGTCTCTCTCTGTCTCTCTGTCTCTGTGTGTCTGCAGTGTGACTGTGTCTCTCTGTGTCTGTGTGTCTGCAGTGTGACTGTCTTTCTCTGTCTCTCTGTGTCTGCAGTGTGACTGTCTCTCTCTGTCTCTCTGTCTCTGTGTGTCTGCAGTGTGACTGTCTCTCTCTGTCTCTGTGTGACTGCAGTGTGACTGTCTCTGTCTGTCTCTGTGTGACTGCAGTGTGACTGTCTCTGTGTGTCTGCAGTGTGACTGTCTCTCTCTGTCTCTGTGTGTCTGTGTGTCTGCAGTGTGACTGTCTCTCTCTGTCTCTGTGTGTCTGTGTGTCTGCAGTGTGACTGTCTCTCTCTGTCTCTGTGTGTCTGCAGTGTGACTGTCTCTCTCTGTCTCTGTGTGTCTGTGTGACTGCAGTGTGACTGTCTCTCTCTGTCTCTGTGTGTCTGTGTGTCTGCAGTGTGACTGTCTCTCTCTGTCTCTGTGTGTCTGCAGTGTGACTGTCTCTCTGTCTCTGTGTGTCTGCAGTGTGACTGTCTCTGTGTGTCTGTGTGTCTGCAGTGTGACTGTCTCTCTCTGTCTCTGTGTGTCTGTGTGTCTGCAGTGTGACTGTCTTTCTCTGTCTCTGTGTGTCTGTGTGTCTGCAGTGTGACTGTCTCTCTCTGTCTCTGTGTGTCTGTGTGACTGCAGTGTGACTGTCTCTCTCTGTCTGTATCTATCAGTACTAATAAATGAGGGCACTGGAGAGGAAGCAGGGAGCATGAAACAGGGTTCTGGGTTACAGGGAGCAGGGGACAGGGAGCAGGGGACAGGGAGCAGGGGACAGGGAGCAGGGGACAGGGAGCAGGGGACAGGGAGCAGGGGACAGGAAGCAGGGGACAGGGAGCAGGGGACAGGGAGCAGGGGACAGGGAGCAGGGGACAGGAAGCAGCAGACAGCGGGAGTGTAGTCTGGGTTTGCTGCAGCGTCAGCAGTGCTCATGGTAACGGGAAGTAGTATTTTGTGATGTTGGACGTAATTCCAGACGAGACGCTGATTAAGCATTTTATAGACCTCTGCTCTTCATGATTGGCAGACGGTCCTCTCTCTGGCTGAGTGGGTGGGACAGTGTAGAGCCAGTATGGGGGGTAGTGTAGAGCCAGTGTGGGGTAGTATAGAGCCAGTGTGGGGGGTAGTGTAGAGCCAGTGTGTGGGGTAGTGTAGAGCCAGTGTGGGGTAGTGTAGAGCCAGTGTGGGGGTAGTGTAGAGCCAGTGTGGGGGGTAGTGTAGAGTCAGTGTGGGGGGTAGTGTAGAGCCAGTGTGTGGGTAGTGTAGAGCCAGTGTGGGGGTAGTGTAGAGCCAGTGTGTGGGGTACTGTAGAGCCAGTGTGGGGGGTAGTGTAGAGGCAGTGTGTGTGGGGTAGTGTAGAGCCAGTGTGGGGGGTAGTGTAGCGCCAGTGTGGGGGGTAGTGTAGAGCCAGTGTGTGGGGTAGTGTAGAGCCAGTGTGGGGGGTAGTGTAGAGCCAGTGTGGGGGGTAGTGTAGAGCCAGTGTGTGGGGTAGTGTAGAGCCAGTGTGGGGGTAGTGTAGGGCCAGTGTGGGGGGTAGTGTAGAGCCAGTGTGGGGGGGTAGTGTAGAGCCAGTGTGGGGGGTAGTGTAGAGCCAGTGTGGGGGTAGTGTAGAGCCAGTGTGGGGGGTAGTGTAGAGGCAGTGTGTGTGGGGTAGTGTAGAGCCAGTGTGGGGGGTAGTGTAGAGCCAGTGTGGGGGGGGTAGTGTAGAGCCAGTGTGGGGTAGTGTAGAGCCAGTATAGGGGGTAGTGTAGAGCCAGTGTGTGGGGTAGTGTAGAGCCAGTGTGGGGGTAGTGTAGAGCCAGTGTGTGGGGTAGTGTAGAGCCAGTGTGTGGGGTAGTGTAGAGCCAGTGTGGGGGGTAGTGTAGAGCCAGTGTGTGGGGTAGTGTAGAGCCAGTGTGGGGTAGTGTAGAGCCAGTGTGGGGGGTAGTGTAGAGCCAGTGTGGGGGGTAGTGTAGAGTCAGTGTGGGGGGTAGTGTAGAGCCAGTGTGTGGGGTAGTGTAGAGCCAGTGTGGGGGTAGTGTAGAGCCAGTGTGGGGGGTAGTGTAGAGCCAGTGTGGGGGGGTAGTGTAGAGCCAGTGTGGGGGGTAGTGTAGAGCCAGTGTGGGGGGTAGTGTAGAGCCAGTGTGGGGGGTAGTGTAGAGCCAGTGTGGGGGTAGTGTAGAGCCAGTGTGGGGGTAGTGTAGAGCCAGTGTGGGGGGTAGTGTAGAGCCAGTGTGGGGGTTGGTGTAGAGCCAGTGGGGGGTAGTGTAGAGCCAGTGTGGGGGGTAGTGTAGAGCCAGTATGGGGGGTAGTGTAGAGCCAGTGTGGGGGGTAGTGTAGAGCCAGTGTGGGGGGTAGTGTAGAGCCAGTGTGGGGGGTAGTGTAGAGCCAGTGTGGGGGGTAGTGTAGAGCCAGTGTGGGGGGTAGTGTAGAGCCAGTGTGGGGGTAGTGTAGGGCCAGTGTGGGGGGTAATGTAGAGCCAGTGTGGGGGGTAGTGTAGAGCCAGTGTGGGGGGTAGTGTAGAGCCAGTGTGGGGGTAGTGTAGGGCCAGTGTGGGGGGTAATGTAGAGCCAGTGTGGGGGGTAGTGTAGAGCCAGTGTGGGGGTAGTGTAGAGCCAGTGTGGGGGTAGTGTAGAGCCAGTGTGGGGGTAGTGTAGAGCCAGTGTGGGGGGTAGTGTAGAGCCAGTGTGGGGGGTAGTGTAGAGCCAGTGTGGGGGTAGTGTAGAGCCAGTGTGGGGGTAGTGTAAAGCCAGTGTGGGGGGTAGTGTAGAGCCAGTGTGGGGGTAGTGTAGAGCCAGTGTGGGGGTAGTGTAGAGCCAGTGGGGGGTAGTGTAGAGCCAGTGTGGGGGGTAGTGTAGAGCCAGTGTGGGGGGTAGTGTAGAGCCAGTGTGGGGGGTAGTGTAGAGACAGTGTGGGGGTAGTGTAGAGCCAGTGTGGGGGGTAGTGTAGAGCCAGTGTGGGGGGTAGTGTAGAGCCAGTGTGGGGGGTAGTGTAGAGCCAGTGGGGGGTAGTGTAGAGCCAGTGTGGGGGGTAGTGTAGGGCCAGTGTGGGGGGTAGTGTAGAGCCAGTGTGGGGGTAGTGTAGAACCAGTGTGTGGGGTAGTGTAGGGCCGGTGTGTGGGGTAGTGTAGAGCCAGTGTGGGGGGTAGTGTAGAGCCAGTGTGGGGGGTAGTGTAGAGCCGGTGTGGGGTAGTGTAGAGCCAGTGTGGGGGGTAGTGTAGAGCCAGTATGGGGGGTAGTGTAGAGCCAGTGTGGGGGTAGTGTAGAGCCAGTGTGGGGGGGTAGTGTAGAGCCAGTGTGGGGGGTAGTGTAGAGCCAGTGTGGGGGGTAGTGTAGAGCCAGTGTGGGGGGTAGTGTAGAGCCAGTGTGGGGTAGTGTAGAGCCAGTATGGGGGGTAGTGTAGAGCCAGTATGGGTGTAGTGTAGAGCCAGTGTGCGGGGTAGTGTAGAGCCAGTGTGGGGGGTAATGTAGAGCCAGTGTGGGGGGGGTAGTGTAAAACCAGTGTGGGGGGTAGTGTAGAGCCAGTGTGGGGGTAGTATAGAGCCAGTGTGGGGGGTAGTGTAGAGCCAGTGTGGGGTAGTGTAGAGCCAGTGTGGGGTAGTGTAGAGCCAGTGTGTGGGGTAGTGTAGAGCCAAAGCAGTTCGACACAAACAACAACACAGAGTTACACATGGAATAAACAAATGTACAGTCAATAATACAATAGAAAAGTCTATATACAGTGTGTGCAAATGTAGTAAGGCGGTAAGGCAATAAATAGGCCATAGTAGCGAAGTAATTTCAATATATGTGCAGATGAGGATGTGCAAGTAGAAATACTGCTGTGCAAAAGAGCAAAAAAAAGTAAATGAAAACAATATGGGGATGAGGTAGTTGGATGGGCTATTTCCAGATGGGCTGTGTGCCCATTAGTAGTGGACTGTGTAGGGTGCCATGTGAGACCCTGGCATGACATTACATTGGTGCCCAATGCGTTCCTTCTCCCTGTGCTTATAAATACAGACCATAATAGTATGTTCATCAGCCGGTGATTCCAGCTCTGTACTGGACGAGGGTTGGTGAGTGACGTCCCCAGCAGGGTAATTCCCTGAGGTGGGTTCAAGGAAATACAGCACTTGGCTCTCTCCCTCTCTCTCTGTCTCTCTCTGTCTCTCTCTGTCTCTCTCTGTCTCTCTCTGTCTCTCTGTCTCTCTCTCTCTCCCTCTCTCTCTGTCTCTCTCTGTCTCTCTCTGTCTCTCTCTGTCTCTCTCTGTCTCTCTCTCTCTCTCTCTCGCTATCTCTGTCTGTCTCTCTCTCTCTCTGTTTCTCTCTCTGTCTCTCTCTGTCTCTCTCTCTGTTTCTCTCTCTGTCTCTCTCTGTCTCTCTCTCTGTCTATCTCTCTGTCTCTCTCTCTCTCTCTGTCTCTCTCTCTCTCTGTCTCTCTCTCTCTCTCTCTCTCTCTCTCTCTCTCTGTCTCTCTCTGTCTCTCTGTCTCGCTCTCTCTCTGTCTCTCTCTCTCTGTCTCTCTCTCTCTGTCTCTCTCTCTCTGTCTCTCTCTCTGTTTCTCTCTCTCTCCATCTCTGTCTCTCTCTCTGTCTCTCTCTGTCTCTCTCTCTCTCTGTCTCTCTCTCTCTGTCTCTCTTGCTCTCTCTCTGTCTCTCTCTCTCACTGTTTCTCTCTCTGTCTCTCTCTCGGACAGATCTCCCACAGAGTGTGTGTGGTTCAGACAGAGCTGTCTAATTGACAGGGAGTCCTCTACTCTCCTGCCTTTAATTACCTGAGTAAGAGAGAGGAGTGATAGAACAGAACAACGCAGCGGAAGTCAAGAGCTCCCCTGACTCTCTCCGTCTGCCTCTGTCGCTGTCTGTGTGTTTTAACATGTAGTCTAACATGCTATGTCTGTGTGTTTTTAACATGCTATGTCTATGTGTTTTTAACATGCTATGTCTGTGTGTTTTAACATGTAGTCTTAACATGCTATGTCTGTGTGTTTTTAACATGTAGTCTAACATGCTATGTCTGTGTGTTTTAACATGCTATGTCTGTGTGTTTTAACATGCTATGTCTGTGTGTTTTTAACATGTAGTCTTAACATGCTATGTCTGTGTGTTTTTAACATGTAGTCTAACATGCTATGTCTGTGTGTTTTAACATGTAGTCTAACATGCTATGTCTGTGTGTTTTTAACATGTAGTCTAACATGCTATGTCTGTGTGTTTTAACATGCTATGTCTGTGTGTTTTAACATGCTATGTCTGTGTGTTTTAACATGTAGTCTTAACATGCTATGCCTGTGTGTTTTTAACATGTAGTCTTAACATGCTATGCCTGTGTGTTTTTAACATGTAGTCTTAACATGCTATGCCTGTGTGTTTTTAACATGTAGTCTAACATGCTATGTCTGTGTTTTTTTAACATGCTATGTCTGTGTGTTTTTAACATGTAGTCTTAACATGCTATGTCTGTGTGTTTTAACATGCTATGTCTGTGTGTTTTTAACATGTAGTCTTAACATGCTATGCCTGTGTGTTTTTAACATGTAGTCTTAACATGCTATGTCTGTGTTTTTTTAACATGCTATGTCTGTGTGTTTTTAACATGTAGTTTTAACATGCTATGTCTGTGTGTTTTTAACATGCAGTCTAACATGCTATGTCTGTGTGTTTTAACATGCAGTCTAACATGCTATGTCTGTGTGTTTTAACATGCAGTCTAACATGCTATGTCTGTGTGTTTTTAACATGTAGTCTAACATGCTATGTCTGTGTGTTTTTAACATGCTGTCTAACATGCTATGTCTGTGTGTTTTTAACATGTAGTCTAACATGCTATGTCTGTGTGTTTTTAACATGTAGTCTAACATGCTATGTCTGTGTGTTTTAACATGCAGTCTAACATGCTATGTCTGTGTGTTTTTAACATGCAGTCTTAACATGCTATGTCTGTGTATTTTAACATGTAGTCTAACATGCTATGTCTTTAGTGGTGGGAATGTAGTGTAGCATAGTATTCCTTGACTTATTCCACATTTGTTGTGTTACAGCCTGAATTCAAAATGGATTAAATACATTTTCTCACCCATCCACACACACAATACCCGATTAGAAATTTTAGCAAATGTACATAAGTATTCACCCCCCACCGAGTCAATACTTTGTAGAAGTACCTTTGGCGGCGATTTTCTCTCAAGCTCTGTTAAGTTAGATGGGGAGCGGTGGTGACCAGCAATCTTCAAGTCTTTCCACAGATTTTCAACGGGATTCAAGTCTGAGCTTTGGCTTGGCCACTCAAGGACTTTCACATTCTTGTTGTGAAGCCATTTCGGCGTTGCTTTGGCTGTACGCTTGGGGTCATTGTCCTGTTGGAATGTACATCTTTGCCCCCATTTTAAGGTCGTTTCACTCTGGGGCAGGTTCTCATCAAGGCTTTGCCTGTATTTGTCTCTATTCATTGTTCCCTCCATCCTTACCAGTCTCCCAGGCAGCAGCTACTCTTCCTGGGGTTTATTATGGATCCCCGTTAGTTCCTGCCAAGGCAGCAGCTACTCTTCCTGGGGTTTATTAAGGATCCCCGTTAGTTCCTGCCAAGGCAGCAGTTACTCTTCCTGGGGTTTATTATGGATCCCCATTAGTTCCTGCCAAGGCAGCAGCTACTCTTCCTGGGGTTTATTATGGATCCCCGTTAGTTCCTGTCAAGGCAGCAGCTACTCTTCCTGGGGTTTATTATGGATCCCCGTTAGTTCCTGCCAAGGCAGCAGCTACTCTTCCTGGGGTTTATTATGGATCCCCGTTAGTTCCTGCCAAGGTAGCGGCTACTCTTCCTGGGGTTTATTATGGATCCCCATTAGTTCTTGCCAAGGCAGCAGCTACTCTTCCTGGGGTTTATTATGGATCCCCAATAGTTCCTGCCAAGGCAGCAGCTACTCTTCCTGGGGTTTATTATGGACCCCCATTAGTTCCTGCCAAGGCAGCAGCTACTCTTCCTGGGGTTTATTATGGATCCCCGTTAGTTCCTGTCAAGGCAGCAGCTACTCTTCCTGGGGTTTATTATGGATCCCCATTAGTTCCTGCCAAGGCAGCAGCTGCTCTTCCTGGGTTTTATTATGGATCCCCGTTAGTTCCTGCCAAGGCAGCAGCTACTCTTCCTGGGGTTTATTATGGATCCCCGTTAGTTCCTGCCAGGGCAGCAGCTACTCTTCCTGGGGTTTATTATGGATCCCCATTAGTTCCTGCCATGCAGCAGCTACTCTTCCTGGGGTCCAAACAAATTAAGTCAAAACAGAATGTGTGTGTGTCTCTTCACAGTCCCCGTTGTTCCATAAGGTGTATTTTTACCTGTTTTTAAAAAATCTGATTCTACTGCTGCATCAGTTACCTGATGTGGAATAGAGTTCCATGTAGTCATGGCTCTATGTAGTACTGTGGCGCCTCCCATAGTCTGTTCTGGACTTGGGGACTGTGAACAGACCTCTGGTGGCATGTCTTGTGGGGTATGGATGGGTGTCTGAGCTGTGTGCCAGTAGTTTAGACAGACCTCTGGTGGCATGTCTTGTGTGGTATGGATGGGTGTCTGAGTTGTGTGCCAGTAGTTTAAACAGACCTCTGGTGGCATGTCTTGTGGGGTATGGATGGGTGTCTGAGCTGTGTGCCAGTAGTTTAAACAGACCTCTGGTGGCATGTCTTGTGTGGTATGGATGGATGGGTGTCTGAGCTGTGTGCCAGTAGTTTAGACAGACAGCTTGGTGCATTCAGCATGTCAATACCTCTCATAAATACAAGTAGTGATGAAGTCAATCTCTCCTCGCTTTGAGCCAGGAGACGTTGACATGGATATTATTAATGTTAGCTCTCTGTGTACATTCAAGGGCCAGCCGTGCTGCCCTGTTCTGAGACAGCTGTAATTTGCCTATGTCCCTCATTGTGGCACTTGACCAAATGACTGGGCAGTAGTCCAGGTGCGACAAATCTCGGGCCTGTAGGACCTGCCTTGTTGATAGTTGTAACGGCTTGTCTGTGGTGTGGCGGAAAGAAGCGCAGGAAGCAGCGAACACGGTGTGGTAATTTTAATCAACCACAACGTACAAAATTAAAGGGCTCCCAACAACAGGGAAAAATACAGCAAAACAAGCACAGTCGAACAAACTATAGTCGACACACAGAAAGACAATCCCGCACAATAGGGAGCGGGCCAGCTGAACTAAATAGCCCTCCTAATGACTAACTCAGGGCAGGTGAGAAAACATTAAAAAAGGGAAAAACAAAAAGGGAATCGGTGGCAGCTAATAGGCCGGTGACGACGACCGCCGAGCGCCACCCGAGCAGGAGGGGGCGCCACCGTCGGTAGGACTCGTGACAGTACCCCCCCCCTGACGCGCGGCTCCTGCAGCGCGCCGACACCGGCCTCGAGGCCGACCCGGAGGACGAGGCGCAGGGCGATCCGGACGGAGGCGGTGGAACTCCTTCAACATGGATGGGTCCAAGACGTCCTCCGTCGGCACCCAGCACCTCTCCTCCGGACCGTACCCCTCCCAGTCCACGAGGTACTGCAGGCCCCCCGCCCGGCGTCTCGAGTCCAGAATGGCCCTTACGCTGTACGCCGGGGACCCCCCGATGTCCAGGGGGGGTGGAGGGACCTCCGGCACCTCATCTTCTTGTAGGGGACCAGCTACCACCGGCCTGAGGAGAGACACATGAAACGAGGGGTTAATACGGTAATAGGAAGGGAGTTGCAACCGATAACACACCTCGTTTATCCTCCTCAGGACTTTGAAGGGCCCCACACACTGCGGCCCCAGCTTCCGGCAGGGCACGCGGAGGGACAGGTTCCGGGTCGAGAGCCAGACCCTGTCACCCGGTGCGAACACCGGCGCATCACTGCGGTGGCGGTCAGCACTCCTCTTCTGCCTGGCACTGGCCTCCTTCAGTGAGTCCTGTACTGCTCTCCAGGTCTCCTTGGAGTGCTGAACCCAGTCCTCCACCGCAGGAGCCTCGGTCTGGCTCTGGTGCCATGGGGCCAGGACCGGCTGGTACCCTAACACACACTGGAAGGGTGACATGTTAGTAGAGGAGTGGCGAAGTGAGTTCTGGGCTAACTCTGCCCAGGGAATATACCTCGCCCACTCCCCTGGCCGGTCCCGGCAATACGACCTCAGGAACCTGCCCACCTCCTGGTTCACCCTCTCCGCCTGCCCATTGCTCTCGGGGTGATAACCGGAGGTTAAACTGACCGAGACCCCCAGCCGCTCCATAAACGCCTTCCAGACCCTGGATGTGAACTGGGAACCCCGATCAGAGACAATATCCTCCGGCACCCCGTAGTGCCGGAAGACGTGGGTAAATAGGGCCTCCGCAGTCTGCAGGGCCGTAGGGAGACCGGGCAAAGGGAGGAGACGGCAGGACTTAGAAAACCGATCCACAACCACCAGGATCGCAGTGTTCCCCTGAGAGGAGGGAAGATCTGTCAGGAAGTCGATAGACAGGTGCGACCATGGTCGTTGCGGAACGGGGAGGGGCTGTAACTTCCCTCTCGGTAAATGCCTAGGAGCCTTACTCTGGGCACACACCGAACAGGAAGAGACATATGACCTCACGTCCTTAGCCAAGGTGGGCCACCAATACTTCCCCCTTAGGCTCCGCACTGTCCTCTCTACACCAGGATGACCCGCCGCAGGTAGCGTGTGCGCCCACCGAATCAACCGATCGCGAACATCGAGCGGCACATACATGCGCCCCTCGGGCACCTGCGTCGGTGCAGGTTCCAACACCAGTGCCCGCTCGATGTCCGCGTCCACCTCCCACACCACTGGTGCCACCAGCCTTGACGCTGGAATGATGGGAGTTGGATCGATGGGTCGGTCATCCGTGTCATACAGACGGGACAGCGCGTCGGCTTTAGTATTGAGGGAACCCGGTCTATATGAGATGGTAAACCTAAACCGGGCGAAGAACATGGCCCACCTTGCCTGACGTGGATTCAGTCTCCTCGCTGCCCGGATGTATTCCAGGTTTCGGTGGTCGGTCCAGATGAGAAAGGGGTGCTTAGCCCCCTCAAGCCAGTGTCGCCACACCCTCAAGGCTTTGACTACCGCTAGCAACTCCCTGTCCCCCACATCGTAATTACGCTCCGCCGAACTGAGCTTCCCTGAGAAGAAAGCACAGGGGCGAAGTTTCGGTGGCGCACCCGAGCGCTGTGATAGCACGGCACCCACCCCAGCCTCGGATGCGTCCACCTCTACTACGAACGCTAAAGACGGGACCGGGTGCGCCAACACGGGCGCGTCGGTGAACAGTGTCTTCAACTTCTTGAAGGCTCTGTCCGCCTCCGTCGACCACCTCAAACGCACTGGCCCCCCCTTCAGCAGTGAGGTAATGGGAGCCGCTACCTGGCCAAAACCCCGGATAAACCTCCGGTAGTAGTTGGCAAAGCCCAAGAACCGCTGCACTTCCTTCACCGTGGTTGGAGTCGGCCAATTACGCACGGCCTTAACGCGGTCACACTCCATCACCACCCCCGTGGTGGAAATGCGATAACCCAGAAAGGAGACGGCTCGTTTGAAAAACTCACACTTCTCAGCCTTAACGTATAGGTCATGCTCCAGCAGTCTACCAAGCACCTTGCGCACCAGGGACACATGCGCAGAGCGGGTGGCGGAATATATCAGAATGTCATCGATATAAACAATCACGCCCTGCCCGTGCAGGTCCCTGAGAATCTCGTCAACAAAGGATTGAAAGACGGCTGGAGCATTTTTCAACCCATACGGCATGACGAGGTACTCATAATGGCCTGATGTGGTACTAAAGGCGGTTTTCCACTCATCTCCCTTCTTGATACGCACCAGGTTATACGCGCTCCTGAGATCCAATTTTGTGAAGAGCTGTGCTCCGTGAAATGATTCCACCGCCGTAGCGATAAGAGGTAGTGGGTAACTAAACCCCACCGTGATCGCGTTTAGACCTCTATAATCAATGCACGGACGCAGACCTCCCTCCTTTTTCTTCACAAAAAAGAAACTCGAGGAAGCGGGTGAGATGGAGGGCCGAATGTACCCCTGTCCCAAGGATTCCGTGACGTATGTTTCCATAGCCACCGTCTCCTCTTGTGACAAGGGGTACACGTGACTCCTGGGAAGCGTAGCGTTAACCTGGAGATCTATCGCACAATCCCCTTGTCGATGAGGTGGTAATTTAGTCGCTCTCTTTTTACAAAAAGCGATCGCCAAATCGGCGTATTCAGGGGGAATGCGCACGGTGGACACCTGGTCTGGACTCTCCACCGACGTGGCACCTATGGAAACTCCTAGACACCTCCCTGAACACTCCTCCGACCACCCCTGGAGAACCCCCTGTTTCCATGAAATGAGGGGATTGTGACCAGCCAGCCAGGGGACCCCCAGCACCACCGGAAACGCAGGTGAATCAATAAGGAAAAAGTTAATGCTTTCCTTATGACTCCCCAGCGTTACCATGTCCAGCGGCACCGTAGACTCCCTGACTAGCCCTGACCCTAATGGTCAGCTATCTAAGGAGTGCACGGGGAAGGGGGAATCTATCGGCACCCGTGGAATGCCCAGCTTAATGGCAAGTCCACGGTCCATAAAGTTCCCAGCTGCGCCTGAATCGACTAGCGCCCTATGCTGGGAAGAGGGAAAAAAGTTAGAAAATAAAACAGGCAAAAACACATGACCAACAGGGGGTTCTGGGTGAGTCTGGTGCCGACTCACCTGAGGTGACCGAGAAGTGTTCTGCCTGCCTTCTCGACTCCCAGACTGGCTCCTCCAGCACCGGTCGGCCGTGTGTCCTCTCCGACCACAGCTGGTGCAGGAGAAGCCACCTCCTCCGGTGCCCCTTGACACGGCCCCCCCCCACCTCCATAGGGGTAGGGGCGGGGGTGCCCGGGGGTGGAACGGGCAGGACCCTCTCCGAACGCCCGCGGGCAGCCAGCAAATTGTCCAACCGTATGGACATATCAATCAGTTCGTCCAGGGACAGATTGGTGTCCCTACAGGCCAGCTCCCTGCGGACGTCCGCCCGGAGACTACACCTGTAGTGGTCTATGAGGGCCCTGTCATTCCACCCCGCTCCAGCAGCCAAGGTCCTAAACTCCAGCGCGAAGTCTTGAGCGCTCCTCGTCTCCTGCCTGAGGTGGAACAGCCGTTCACCCGCCGCTCTACCTTCGGGGGGGTGGTCGAAAACAGCCCGAAAGCGGCGGGTGAACTCTGGGTAGTGGTCCCTCGCCGAGTCCGGAGCGTTCCAGACCGCATTAGCCCACTCCAGAGCTCGGCCCGTCAGGCAGGAAACGAGGGCACTCACGCTCTCCTCTCCTGTAGGAGCAGGCCTGACGGTGGCCAGGTACAACTCTAACTGGAGAAGAAACCCCTTGCACCCAGCCGCCGTCCCATCGTACTCCCTCGGGAGTGCCAGGCGAAGCGCGCCAGAGCCAGACGTCGTAGGAGGAGGAGATGGTTGTATCGGGGGGGGGTGTAGGTGGAGAGAGGATACCACTCCTCTCCCATCGGTCCATCCTCTCCATCACCTGGTCCATGGCGGATCCGATGCGATGCAGGACCGATGTATTATGAAGGACACGTTCCTCCATCGAGGGTAGTGGAGTGCCCGCTGCTCCCGCTGATTCCATGCTCTTAGTGGTGCGGGATTCTGTAACGGCTTGTCTGTGGCGGAAAGAAGCGCAGGAAGCAGCGAACACGGTGTGGTAATTTTAATCAACCACAACGTACAAAATTAAAGGGCTCCCAACAACAGGGAAAAATACAGCAAAACAAGCACAGTCGAACAAACTGCAGTCGACACACAGAAAGACAATCCCGCACAATAGGGAGCGGGCCAGCTGAACTAAATAGCCCTCCTAATGACTAACTCAGGGCAGGTGAGAAAACATAAAAAAAGGGAAAAACAAAAAGGGAATCGGTGGCAGCTAATAGGCCGGTGACGACGACCGCCGAGCGCCACCCGAGCAGGAGGGGGCGCCACCGTCGGTAGGACTCGTGACAATAGTGTTGTTAAGAAGGTAGAAACTAGGGCCTGTAGGACCTGCCTTGTTGATAGTGTTGTTAAGAAGGTAGAAAGTAGGGCCTGTAGGACCTGCCTTGTTGACAGTGTTGTTAAGAATACAGAGCAGCGCTTTATTATGGACAGACTTCAAACCAGGTTTAGGGTTTAGTGAATTATTTGTCCCAAATACATTGCTTTCAGTTTTTTTCATATTTAGGACTAACTTATTCCTTGCCACCCATTGTGAAACTGACTGCAGCTCTTTAAGTGTTGCAGTGATTTCACTTGCTGTGGTAGCTGACGTGTATAATAATGAGTCATCGGCATACATAGACACACTGTATTTAGTTAGTCGGTAGAGCAGGGCGCTTGCCTTGCGCTTGGGTTGTGGGTTCGATTCCCAGTTTGATAAAGAGCGTCACACAAATGACTAAAAGGTAAAGAGTGAAAAAAGTAAGGGGCCTAGACAGCTGCCCTGGGGAATTCCTGACTCTACCAGGACAGACTGGGGGCCTAGACAGCTGCCCTGGGGAATTCCTGATTCTACCAGGATTATGTTGACGAGGCTTCCATTAAAGAACACCCTCTGTGTTCTGTTAGACAGGTAACTCTCCAGCCACGATATAGCAGGGGATGTAAAGCCAAAACACATGAGTTTTCCCAGCCTATTATGATCATGTCACGTCCTGACCAGCAGAGGGCGTAATTGTGTTAGTCTTGGTCAGGATGTGGCAGGGGGTTTGTGTTTGTTAAGTGTTGTGTGGGTGATTGGACTCCCAATTGAAGGCAGGTGTGTTGAGGTGCCTTTGATTGGGAGTCCTATATAGGTGTGTGTGTTTTTCTTTGGGGTTGTGGGTAGTTGTCCTTGCACTGCGAGACTGTTGCTGTCGTCTTTATTATTTTTGTCCAGTGGATACTTTACTTCTTTTTTTTACATTTAAAAACATGAGTATCCACATACCTGCTGCGCCTTGGTCTTCTCTCCAGTACGACATTTTCTGTGACAGATCAATAATGTTAACAGCTGCACTGAAGTCAAAACAAAACAGCTCCCACAATCTTCTTATCAATTTCTTTAAGCAAATCGTCAGCCATGTATGTCAGTGCTGTACATGTTGAGTGCCCTTCCTTATACAGTGGGGAGAACAAGTATTTGATACACTGCCGATTTTGCAGGTTTTCCTACTTACAAAGCATGTAGAATGCAAATTAATTACTTAAAAATCATACAATGTGATTTTCTGGATTTTTGTTTTAGTTTCTGTCTCTCACAGTTGAAGTGTACCTATGATAAAATATTACAGACCTCTACATGCTTTGTAAGTAGGAAAACCTGCAAAATCAGCAGTGTATCAAATACTTGTTCTCCCCACTGTAAGTGTTTTGAAAGTCAGTTGATAATTTGTTTACTGTGAAATACCGTTGTATCTGGTTAGACAAAAAATTTTCCCCCAAAGTTTACGTTTTTTTAAGGGTTTGTAACAGGCTGATTGGTTGGCTGTTTGAGCCAGTAAAGGGGGCTTTACTATTCTTGGGAAAGCGGAATGACTTTTGCTTCTCTCCAGGCCTGAGGGCACACGCTTTCCTGTAGGTTTAGATTGAAGAGATAGGAGTGGCAATATAGTCCGCTTTTCATCAAAGATCTCTCTGTACTTTGCTCCGTTCATCTTTCCCTTGATCCTGACTAGTCTCCCAGTCCCTGCCGGTGAAAAACATCCCCACATCATGATGCTGCCACCACCATGTTTCACCGTAGGGATGGTGCCAGGTTTCCTCCGGATGTGATGCTTGGCATTCAAGCCAAAGAGTTCAATCTTGGTTTCATCAGACCAGAGAATCTTGTTTGTCATGGTCAGAGTCTTTAGATGCCTTTTGGCAAACTCCAAGCGGGATGTGGTTTTTAATATTAGAAAACAATAATAAACCTTTTTTTGCGTTGTTATTATGGGTTATAGTGTAAAGATTGATAATGATTTTTGTTTTATTTAATCCATTTTAGAATAAGGATGTAACGTAACAAAATGTAGAAAAGGTCAAGGGGTCTGAATACTTTCCAAATGCACTGGAGCTGATAATGCAGGATGTGCTGCACACAGTGGACTTCCTAGGGAACACCACCTCAATGCTAACAGTATAACTCTGTTTCATAGGCTCAAGATTACTGCAGACAATAGCTGTAGCATCAACAGAGGTATTCAGGGCAGTTAGGTGGACATCAATTAAGTTACTTGCATTGTGTCTGATGGCGTTGCCTAGTGGAGGCGGCAGGGTAGCCTAGTGGTTAGGGTGGAGGGGCGGCAGGTAGCCTAGTGGTTAGAGTGGAGGGGAGGCATGTAGCCTAGTGGTTAGAGTGTAGGGGCGGCAGGTAGCCTAGTGGTTAGAGTGGAGGGGCGGCAGGTAGCCTAGTGGTTAGAGTGGAGGGGCGGCAGGGTAGCCTAGTGGTTAGAGTGGAGGGGCGGCAGGGTAGCCTAGTGGTTAGAGTGGAGGGGAGGCAGGTACCCTAGTGGTTAGAGTGGAGGGGAGGCAGGTAGCCTAGTGGTTAGAGTGGAGGGGCGGCAGGTAGCCTAGTGGTTAGAGTGGAGGGGCGGCAGGTAGCCTAGTGGTTAGAGTGTTGGACTAGTAACCTAAAGGTTGCAAGTTCAAATCCCTTAGCTGACAAGGTAAAAATCTGTCGTTCTGCCCCTGAACAAGGCAGTTAACCCCACTGTTCCCTGGTAGGTCGTCATTGAAAATAAGAATTTGTTCTTAACTGACTTGCCTAGTTAAATAAAGGTAAAATAAAAAAATAAAAATGATTGGCTCATTGATAAGTCATTGTCTCAACGCAGCCTTGAAATGCGAGGACAGAGTCCAGGAGCCAAGATGATTTGGATGGACTCTGTCATTCCTGTATAGCATCTTCTGTTTCCAAAGAGCTGGTTTTCTCCCGAAAAAGCACTTTGCATTAGGAGAGTTACAACTTTGTCTCATCAGACCAAATCATTTTTTGCCTTTATGCTCTGAGTCTTTCACGTGCCTTTTTGCAAACTCCAGGTGTGCTGTCATGTGCCTTTTTCTCAGGAGTGGCTTCCGTCTGGCCGCTCTGCCATAAAGCCCAGATAGGTGAAGTGCTGTAGAGACTGTTGTCCTTCTGGCAGGTTCTCCCATCTCAGCCAAGGAACTCTGTAGTCATTGGTGGTCATTGGGTTTTTAGTCACCTCCTTGACCAAGGTCCTTCTTGCCCGGTAGCTCAGTTTGGTCGGACGGCCATCTCTAGGCAGAGTCTGGGTAGTTCAATATATTTTTTTACATTTCCCAATGATGGAAACCAATGTGATCTTGAAAACTTTCAACACTCTAGAAAATTGTTTTATACCCTTCCCCAGATACTGTATCTGCCTCATCACAATTCTATCTCAGAGATGTACAGACAGTTCCTTGTTCTTCACAGTATAATTCGTGCTCTGACGTGCACTGTCACCTGTGTTACCTTATATAGACAGGTGTGTTTCTTTCTAAATCATGTCCAAACAATTGAATTGGCTGCAGGTGGACTTCAATCAAGTTGTGTGAAACATCTCAAGGACGAGCAAAGAAAAAGGGGCGTGATTTATGTTAATGAGATACGTATGTATTTAAATTTCAATCCATTTTCAATCATAAAAAAAAACAAAAAAAAACAAGCTGGAACACAACAAAATGTGGAATAATTAAAGTGGTATGAATACTTTCTGAAGGCATTTTTACATGCTTTTTTTTTGGTATGGGGAACATGGCATTAGCATAATAACAGGCTGGGTACATTCTATAGCAGACCGATAGCGCCAAACGTTAATCCTGTCCATATTGAAGCAGGATTATGTGACAGAGTAGACAGCAGGGGCACGAGAGGCCAGACTCCATTGTCATGCTATGTGTCTACATAAAGGGATTACACAGATTAGAAGGAAATTAGGAGATTTGGAGAGAAGCTTCTCTCCTGATATTTCAGAACGATGAATTCGTTGACGCTCTTGTAGTAACAGGCTGTCCATGAAGAGTTAGGCTGTGGTCGTGGAAGAGGAATTCTGGGTAATCCACTCTCCTAAACCCCTGCCGGCAGGGATGCATAATTTATCAATAATTGTTTATTATCATTTTTAATTCATAAATCAATGTATAACTGATTGTGCTAATTGACGTCGTAACATCCTTGTGAAATGCCAGTCTGAGATTGTAGTGTTATGTTGTCCTGCTATTAGAATGGATCCCCTCCTTCCCATCACATGGCTGCCTGGGAGGGGTTGGCTCCCTGGGAGGGGTTGGCTCCCTGGGAGGGGTTGGCTGTCTGGGAGCTGTCTGGGAGGGGTTGGCTGCCTGGGAGGGGTTGGCTGTCTGGGAGCTGTCTGGGAGGGGTTGGCTGCCTGGGAGGGGTTGGCTGTCTGGGAGGGGTTGGCTGCCTGGGAGGGGTTGGCTCCCTGGGAGGGGTTGGCTGCCTGGGAGGGGTTGGCTGTCTGGGAGGGGTTGGCTGCCTGGGAGGGGTTGGCTGCCTGGGAGGGGTTGGCTGCCTGGGAGGGGTTGGCTCCCTGGGAGGGGTTGGCTGTCTGGGAGGGGTTGGCTGCCTGGGAGGGGTTGGCTGTCTGGGAGGGGTTGGCTCCCTGGGAGGGGTTGGCTGCCTGGGAGGGGTTGGCTCCCTGGGAGGGGTTGGCTGCCTGGGAGGGGTTGGCTGCCTGGGAGGGGTTGGCTCCCTGGGAGGGGTTGGCTGCCTGGGAGGGGTTGGCTGCCTGGGAGGGGTTGGCTGCCTGGGAGGGGTTGGCTCCCTGGGAGGGGTTGGCTGTCTGGGAGGGGTTGGCTCCCTGGGAGGGGTTGGCTCCCTGGGAGGGGTTGGCTGTCTGGGAGCTGTCTGGGAGGGGTTGGCTCCCTGGGAGGGGTTGGCTGTCTGGGAGGGGTTGGCTGTCTGGGAGGGGTTGGCTCCCTGGGAGGGGTTGGCTGCCTGGGAGGGGTTGGCTGTCTGGGAGGGGTTGGCTGCCTGGGAGGGGTGGCTGCCTGGGAGGGGTTGGCTGTCTGGGAGGGGTTGGCTGTGGGAGGGGTTGGCTCCTGGGAGGGGTTGGCTGTCTGGGAGGGGTTGGCTCCCTGGGAGGGGTTGGCTGCCTGGGAGGGGTTGGCTGTCTGGGAGGGTTGGCTGTCTGGGAGGGGTTGGCTCCCTGGGAGGGGTTGGCTCCCTGGGAGGGGTTGGCTCCCTGGGAGGGGTTGGCTCCCTGGGAGGGGTTGGCTGTCTGGGAGGGGTTGGCTGTCTGGGAGGGGTTGGCTCCCTGGGAGGGGTTGGCTCCCTGGGAGGGGTTGGCTCCCTGGGAGGGGTTGGCTCCCTGGGAGGGGTTGGCTCCCTGGGAGGGGTTGGCTGCCTGGGAGGGGTTGGCTCCCTGGGAGGGGTTGGCTCCCTGGGAGGGGTTGGCTCCCTGGGAGGGGTTGGCTCCCTGGGAGGGGTTGGCTGCCTGGGAGGGGTTGGCTCCCTGGGAGGGGTTGGCTCCCTGGGAGGGGTTGGCTCCCTGGGAGGGGTTGGCTGCCTGGGAGGGGTTGGCTCCCTGGGAGGGGTTGGATCCCTGGGAGGGGTTGGCTCCCTGGGAGGGGTTGGCTGTTGGGAGGGGTTGGCTCCCTGGGAGGGTTGGCTGTCTGGGAGGGGTTGGCTGTCTGGGAGGGGTTGGCTGTCTGGGAGGGGTTGGCTCCCTGGGAGGGGTTGGCTGCCTGGGAGGGGTTGGCTCCCTGGGAGGGGTTGGCTCCCTGGGAGGGGTTGGCTCCCTGGGAGGGGTTGGCTCCCTGGGAGGGGTTGGCTCCCTGGGAGGGGTTGGCTGTCTGGGAGGGGTTGGCTGTCTGGGAGGGGTTTGAGTGGCTCCCTGGGAGGGTGGCTCCCTGGGAGGGGTTGGCTCCCTGGGAAGGGCGTGGCTGTCTGGGAGCTGTCTGGGAGGGGTTGGCTCCCTGGGAGGGGTTGGCTCCTGGGAGGGGTTGGCTCCCTGGGAGGGGTTGGCTCCCTGGGAGGGGTTGGCTCCCTGGGAGGGGTTGGCTGTCTGGGAGCTGTCTGGGAGGGGTTGGCTGTCTGGGAGCTGTCTGGGAGGGGTTGGCTCCCTGGGAGGGGTTGGCTGTCTGGGGAGGGGGTGGCTCCCTGGGAGGGGTTGGCTCCCTGGGAGGGGTTGGCTCCCTGGGAGGGGTTGGCTGCCTGGGAGGGGGTGGCTGTCTGGGAGGGGTTGGCTGTCTGGGAGGGGTTGGGCTGTCTGGGAGGGGTGGCTCCCTGGGAGGGGTTGGCTCCCCTGGGAGGGGTTGGCTCCCTGGGAGGGGTTGGCTCCCTGGGAGGGGTTGGCTGTCTGGGAGGGGTTGGCTCCCTGGGAGGGGTTGGCTCCCTGGGAGGGGTTGTTTGCCCAACAAAGCAGCCAGATGGAAGCTAAACAATAGATGGTCATCACAGAGATGGATGCTGAGTACTGGGTCTGGTTCTGGGTGTTACTGGGTCTATAGTACTGGGTCTGGGTGTTACTGGGTTTATAGTACTGGACTGGGTCTGGGTGTTACTGGGTTTATAGTACTGGACTGGGTCTGGGTGTTACTGGGTTTATAGTACTGGGTCTGGGTCTGGGTGTACTGGGTCATAGTACTGGGGTCTGGGTCCTGGGGTGTTACTGGTTTATAGTACTGGGTCTGGGTCTGGGTGTTACTGGATTTAAGTACTGGGTCTGGGTCTGGGTGTTACTGGTCTATAGTACTGGGTCGGGGTCTGGTGTTTACTGGGTTTATAGTACTGGGTCTGGGTCTGGTGTTACTTGGGTTTATAGTACTGGACTGGTGTTACTGGGTTTTATAGTACTGGACTGGGTCTGGGTGTTACTGGGTTTATAGTACTGGGTCTGGGTCTGGGTGTTACTGGGTCTATAGTACTGGGTCTGGGTCTGGGTGTTACTGGGTTTATAGTACTGGGTCTGGGTCTGGGGTGTTACTGGGTTTATAGTACTGGACTGGGTGTTACTGGGTTTATAGTACTGGACTGGGTCTGGGTGTTACTGGGTTTATAGTACTGGGTCTGGGTGTTACTGGGTTTATAGTACTGGACTGGGTCTGGGTGTTACTGGGTTTATAGTACTGGGTCTGGGTGTTACTGGGTTTATAGTACTGGACTGGGTCTGGGTGTTACTGGGTTTATAGTACTGGACTGGGTCTGGGTGTTACTGGGTTTATAGTACTGGGTCTGGGTCTGGGTGTTACTGGGTTTATAGTACTGGGTCTGGGTCTGGGTGTTACTGGGTTTATAGTACTGGGTCTGGGTCTGGGTGTTACTGGGTTTATAGTACTGGACTGGGTCTGGGTGTTACTGGGTTTATCGTCGGTCGGGTATGGTGTTACTGGGTTTATAGTACTGGACTGGGTCTGGGTGTTACTGGGTTTATAGTACTGGGTCTGGGTCTGGGTGTTACTGGGTCTATAGTACTGGACTGGGTCTGGGTGTTACTGGGTTTATAGTACTGGACTGGGTCTGGGTGTTACTGGGTTTATAGTACTGGGTCTGGGTCTGGGTGTTACTGGGTTTATAGTACTGGACTGGGTCTGGTGTTACTGGGTTTATAGTACTGGGTCTGGGTGTTACTGGGTTTATAGTACTGGACTGGGTGTTACTGGGTCTATAGTACTGGACTGGGTCTGGGTGTTACTGGGTCTATAGTACTGGACTGGGTCTGGGTGTTACTGGGTTTATAGTACTGGGTCTGGGTCTGGGTGTTACTGGGTTTATAGTACTGGACTGGGTCTGGGTGTTACTGGGTTTATAGTACTGGACTGGGTCTGGGTGTTACTGGGTCTATAGTACTGGGTCTGGGTCTGGGTGTTACTGGGTTTATAGTACTGGGTGTTACTGGCTGTACAGACCAATAGAAGGTCTGTATTGTAGAGATGGGTTACCAATAGAAAGTCTGTATTGTAGAGGTGGGTTACCAATAGAAGGTCTGTATTGTAGAGGTGGGTAACCAATAGAAGGTCTGTATTGTAGAGGTGGGTTACCAATAGAAGGTCTGTATTGTAGAGGTGGGTTACCAATAGAAGGTCTGTATTGTAGAGGGTGGGTTACCAATAGAAGTCTGTATTGTAGAGGTGGGTAACCAATAGAAGGTCGTATTGTAGAGGTGGGGTTACCAAACAGAAGGTCTGTATTTGTAGAGGTGGGTTACCAATAGAAGGTCTGTATTGTAGAGGTGGGTTACCAATAGAAGGTCTGTATTGTAGAGGTGGGTTACCAATAGAAGGTCTGTATTGTAGAGGTGGGTTACCAATAGAAGGTCAGTATTGTAGAGGTGGGTTACCAATAGAAGGTCTGTATTGTAGAGGTGGGTTACCAATAGAAGGTCTGTATTGTAGAGGTGGGTTACCAATAGAAGGTCAGTATTGTAGAGGTGGGTTACCAATAGAAGGTCTGTATTGTAGAGGTGGGTTACCAATAGAAGGTCTGTATTGTAGAGGTGGGTAACCAATAGAAGGTCTGTATTGTAGAGGTGGGTTACCAATAGAAGGTCTGTATTGTAGAGGTGGGTTACCAATAGAAGGTCTGTATTGTAGAGGTGGGTTACCAATAGAAGGTCTGTATTGTTGAGGTGGGTTACCAATAGAAGGTCTGTATTGTAGAGGTGGGTTACCAATAGAAGGTCTGTATTGTAGAGGTGGGTTACCAATACAGGTAGTAATGTTGTGATTGGTTGTTCTACAGGTAGTAATGTTCTGATTGGTTGTTCTACAGGTAGTGATGTTCTGATTGGTTGTTCTACAGGTGGTGATGTTCTGATTGGGTGTTCTACAGGTAGTAATGTTCTGATTGGTTGTTCTACAGGTAGTAATGTTCTGATTGGTTGTTCTAGAGGTAGTAAACAGGAAGCTACATATTCTGACCTGTCTGGGTAACCAGATCAGTCTGGACCTGTCTGGGTAGCCAAATCTGTCTGGACCTGTCTGGGTAGCCAGATCTGTCTGGACCTGTCTGGGTAGCCAGATCTGTCTGGACCTGTCTCTGAGGGCAGAATGAACACAACCTGTCCTCTCTGGGTAGCCAGATCAGTCTGTGGTGGCTGGACTCTATAGCCAGACTGTGCTGCTCGCTGAGTCTGTACCTAGTCAGTGTTTTCCATCAGTCACAGTGGTCAGATAGTCTGCCACCATGTACTGTCTGTTTAGAGACAAATAGCATTGAAGTTTACTTCCTGGTGAAGTTTACTTCCAATACGTCAAATCAAATCAAATCAAATTTATTTATATAGCCCTTCGTACATCAGCTGAAATCTCAAAGTGCTGTACAGAAACCCAGCCTAAAACCCCAAACAGCAAGCAATGCATGTGAAAGAAGCACGGTGGCTGGGAAAAACTCCCTAGGAAAAACTCCTGAGAAAGGCCAAAAACCTAGGAAGAAACCTAGAGAGGAACCAGGCTATGAGGGGTGGCCAGTCCTCTTCTGGCTGTGCCGGGTGGATATTATAACAGAACATGGTCAAGATGTTAAAATGTTCGTAAATGACCAGCATGGTCAAATAATAATAATCATAGTAGTTGTCGAGGGTGCAACAAGCACGTCCGGTGAACAGGTCAGGGTTCCGTAGCCGCAGGCAGAACAGTTGAAACTGGAGCAGCAGCATGGCCAGGTGGACTGGGGACAGCAATGAGTCATCATGCCAGGTAGTCCTGAGGCATGGTCCTAGGGCTCAGGTCCTCCGAGAGAAAGAAAGAAAGAGAGAAAGAGAGAATTAGAGAGAGCATATTTCAATTCACACAGGACACCGGATAAGACAAGAGAAATACTCCAGATGTAACAGACTGACCCTAGCCCCCCGACACATAAACTACTGCAGCATAAATACTGGAGGCTGAGACAGGAGGGACCAGAAGACACTGTGGCCCCATCCGATGATACCCCCGGACAGGGCCAAACGTGATATATTTTTATTTTTTGCTTTGGTGATGATTTGATTAGCCAAGATTTGTTTAGTGCTGTTCTGAGGCTTTGTTGGGTTGGTAAGGGGTTAGTGAACTGTGCCTCAGAACCAGCTGGCTGAGGGGACTCTTCTCTATGGGGCGGCAGGTAGCCTAGTGGTTAGAGTGGAGAGGCGGCAGGTAGCCTAGTGGTTAGAGTGGAGAGGCGGCAGGTAGCCTAGTGGTTAGAGTGGAGGGGAGGCAGGTAGCCTAGTGGTTAGAGTGGAGGGGAGGCAGGTAGCCTAGTGGTTAGAGTGGAGGGGAGGCAGGTAGCCTAGTGGTTAGAGTGGAGAGGCGGCAGGTAGCCTAGTGGTTAGAGTGGAGGGGAGGCAGGTAGCCTAGTGGTTAGGGTGGAGGGGCGGCAGGTAGCCTAGTGGTTAGAGTGGAGGGGAGGCAGGTAGCCTAGTGGGTAGAGTGGAGGGGAGGCAGGTAGCCTAGTGGTTAGAGTGGAGGGGAGGCAGGTAGCCTAGTGGTTAGGGTGGAGGGGCGGCAGGTAGCCTAGTGGTTAGGGTGGAGAGGCGGCAGGTAGCCTAGTGGTTAGAGTGGAGAGGCGGCAGGTAGCCTAGTGGTTAGAGTGGAGGGGAGGCAGGTAGCCTAGTGGTTAGGGTGGAGGGGCGGCAGGTAGACTAGTGGTTAGAGTGGAGGGGAGGCAGGTAGCCTAGTGGTTAGAGTGGAGGGGAGGCAGGTAGCCTAGTGGTTAGAGTGGAGGGGCGGAAGGTAGCCTAGTGGTTAGAGTGGAGGGGGCGGCAGGTAGCCTAGTGGTTAGAGTGGAGGGGCGGCAGGTAGCCTAGTGGTTAGAGTGGAGGGGCGGAAGGTAGCCTAGTGGTTAGAGTGGAGGGGCGGCAGGTAGCCTAGTGGTTAGAGTGGAGGGGCGGCAGGTAGCCTAGTGGTTAGAGTGGAGGGGTGGCAGGTAGCCTAGTGGTTAGAGTGTAGAGGCGGCAGGTAGCCCAGTGGTTAGAGTGTAGGGGCGGCAGGTAGCCTAGTGGTTAGAGTGTAGGGGCGGCAGGTAGCCTAGTGGTTAGAGTGGAGAGGCGGCAGGTAGCCTAGTGGTTAGAGTGGAGGGGCGGCAGGTAGCCTAGTGGTTAGAGTGGAGGGGCGGCAGGTAGCCTAGTGGTTAGAGTGGAGAGGCGGCAGGTAGCCTAGTGGTTAGAGTGGAGGGGCGGCAGGTAGCCTAGTGGTTAGAGTGGAGGGGCGGCAGGTAGCCTAGTGGTTAGAGTGGAGGGGAGGCAGGTAGCCTAGTGGTTAGAGTGTAGAGGCGGCAGGTAGCCCAGTGGTTAGAGTGTAGAGGCGGCAGGTAGCCTAGTGGTTAGAGTGTAGGGGCGGCAGGTAGCCTAGTGGTTAGAGTGTAGGGTTGGCAGGTAGCCTAGGGGTTAGAGTGGAGGGGCGGCAGGTAGCCTAGTGGTTAGAGTGGAGGAGCGGAAGGTAGCCTAGTGGTTAGAGTGTAGAGGCGGCAGGTAGCCTAGTGGTTAGAGTGTAGAGGCTGCAGGTAGCCTAGTGGTTAGAGCATTGGACTAGTAACCGAAAGGTGTATATATAGTGGACCCCACACTCCACTGCCATATAGTGGACCCCACACTTCACTGCCATATAGTGGACCCCACACTCCACTGCCATATAGTGGACCCCACACTCCACTGCCATATAGTGGACCCCACACTCCACTGCCATATAGTGGACCCCACACTCCACTGCCATATAGTGGACCCCACACTTCACTGCCATATAGTGGACCCCACACTTCACTGCCATATAGTGGACCCCACACTCCACTGCCATATAGTGGACCCCACACATCACTGCCATATAGTGGACCCCACACTTCACTGCCATATAGTGGACCCCACACTCCACTGCCATATAGTGGACCCCACACTTCACTGCCATATAGTGGACCCCACCCTCCACAGCCATATAGTGGACCCCACCCTCCACTGCCATATAGTGGATCCCACACTTCACTGCCATATAGTGGACCCCACCCTCCACTGCCATATAGTGGATCCCACACTCCACTGCCATATAGTGGACCCCACACTCCACTGCCATATAGTGGACCCCACACTCCACTGCCATATAGTGGACCCCACCCTCCACTGCCATATAGTGGACCCCACACTCCACTGCCATATAGTGGACCCCACACTCCACTGCCATATAGTGGACCCCACCCTCCACTGCCATATAGTGCTATTAGTTCTGTTATTGATTAGAATACGTTGAGCCAGATCCTCATTGGTTAATTGAATAGATCGTTTAATGGTTCCCCTGACATCTGGTTCCCCTGACATCTGGTTCCCCTGACATCTGGTTCCCCTGACATCTGGTTCATCTGACATCTGGTTCATCTGGTTCCCCCTGACATCTGGTTCCCCTGACATCTGGTTCCCCTGACATCTGGTTCCCCTGACATCTGGTTCATCTGGTTCCCCTGACATCTGGTTCCCCTGACATCTGGTTTCCACATCTGGTTCCCCTGACATCTGGTTCCCCTGACATCTGGTTCCCCTGACATCTGGTTCATCTGGTTCCCCTGACATCTGGTTCATCTGGTTCCCCTGACATCTGGTTCCCCTGACATCTGGTTCCCCTGACATCTGGTTCATCTGGTTCCCCTGACATCTGGTTCCCCTGACATCTGGTTTCCACATCTGGTTCCCCTGACATCTGGTTCCCCTGACATCTTGTTCCCCTGACATCTGGTTCCCCTGACATCTGGTTTCCCTGACATCTGGTTTCCCTGACATCTGGTTCATCTGGTTCGCCTTGACATCTGGTTCCCCCTGACATCTGGTTCCCCCTGACATCTGGTTCCCCTGACATCTGGTTCCCCTGACATCTGGTTCATCTGGTTCCCCTGACATCTGGTTCCCCTGACATCTGGTTTCCACATCTGCTTCCCCTGACATCTGGTTCCCCTGACATCTGGTTTCCCTGACATCTGGTTTCCCTGACATCTGGTTCCCCTGACATCTGGTTCCCCTGACATCTGGTTCCCCTGACATCTGGTTCCCCTGACATCTGGTTCATCTGGTTCCCCTGACATCTGGTTCCCCTGACATCTGGTTCATCTGGTTCCCCCTGACATCTGGTTCCCCTGACATCTGGTTCCCCCTGACATCTGGTTCCCCTGACATCTGGTTCCCCTGACATCTGGTTCCCCCTGACATCTGGTTTCCCTGACATCTGGTTCCCCCTGACATCTGGTTCCCCTGACATCTGGTTCCCCTGACATCTGGTTCCCCTGACATCTGGTTCCCCTGACATCTGGTTCATCTGGTTCCCCTGACATCTGGTTCCCCTGACATCTGGTTTCCCCTGACATCTGGTTCCCCTGACATCTGGTTCCCCTGACATCTGGTTCCCCTGACATCTGGTTCCCCTGACATCTGGTTTCCACATCTGCTTCCCCTGACATCTGGTTCCCCTGACATCTGGTTTCCCTGACATCTGGTTTCCCTGACATCTGGTTCCCCTGACATATGGTTCCCCTGACATCTGGTTCTCCTGACATCTGGTTTCCCTGACATCTGGTTCCCCTGACATCTGGTTCCCTTGAACCAGAAGAGAGATGGAGAGAGAGATGGAGAGAGATGTGGGGAGAGAGATGGAGAGAGATGGAGAGAGGGAGAGAGATGGAGAGAGATGGAGAGAGGATGAGAGATGTAGAAGAGAAGAGA
>NW_021823319.1:667129-671359 GCF_901001165.1 Salmo trutta | reverse complement strand
CATCCTGCAGGACCCATCTAGGGTTTATTGATCCATCCCTGCAGGTCCCATCTAGGGTTTACTGATCCATCCCTACAGGTCCCATCTAGGGTTTATTGATCCAACAGATCCCATCTAGGGTTTACTGATCCAACAGGTCCCATCTAGGGTTTACTGATCCATCCCTACAGGACCCATCTAGGGTTTACTGATCCAACAGGTCCCATCTAGGGTTTACTGATCCATCCCTACAGGACCCATCTAGGGTTTATTGATCCATCCCTACAGGCCCATCTAGGGTTTACTGATCCATCCCCTGCAGGTCTAGGACTTCCTGTCCTGACTTCCTGACTTCCTGTCCTGTGTGTAGTGCATCAGGATATGGAGTATGAATCCTGGATCATGTGACTTTGTGTCTACTGTTAGGGTGGTGGTCTCTCTGCCAGGGTGGTAGTCTCTCTGCCAGGGTGGTGGTCTCTCTGCCAGGGTGGTGGTCTCTCTGCCAGGGTGGTGGTCTCTCTGCCAGGGTGGTAGTCTCTCTGTTAGGGTGGTGGTCTCTCTGTTAGGGTGGTAGTCTCTCTGCCAGGGTGGTGGTCTCTCTGCCAGGGTGGTGGTCTCTCTGCCAGGGTGGTGGTCTCTCTGCCAGGGTGGTAGTCTCTATGTTAGGGTGGTGGTCTCTCTGCCAGGGTGGTAGTCTCTCTGCCAGGGTGGTAGTCTCTCTGCCAGGGTGGTGGTCTCTCTGCCAGGGTGGTGGTCTCTCTGCCAGGGTGGTAGTCTCTCTGTTAGGGTGGTGGTCTCTCTGTTAGGGTGGTAGTCTCTCTGCCAGGGTGGTGGTCTCTCTGCCAGGGTGGTGGTCTCTCTGCCAGGGTGGTGGTCTCTCTGCCAGGGTGGTAGTCTCTATGTTAGGGTGGTGGTCTCTCTGCCAGGGTGGTAGTCTCTCTGCCAGGGTGGTAGTCTCTCTGCCAGGGTGGTGGTCTCTCTGTTAGGGTGGTAGTCTCTCTGTTAGGGTGGTAGTCTCTCTGCCAGGGTGGTGTTCTCTCTACCAGGGTGGTGGTCTCTCTGTTAGGGTGGTAGTCTCTCTGCCAGGGTGGTAGTCTCTCTGCCAGGGTGGTGGTCTCTCTGCCAGGGTGGTGGTCTCTCTGCCAGGGTGGTGGTCTCTCTGCCAGGGTGGTAGTCTCTCTGTTAGGGTGGTGGTCTCTCTGTTAGGGTGGTAGTCTCTCTGCCAGGGTGGTGGTCTCTCTGCCAGGGTGGTGGTCTCTCTGCCAGGGTGGTGGTCTCTCTGCCAGGGTGGTAGTCTCTATGTTAGGGTGGTGGTCTCTCTGCCAGGGTGGTAGTCTCTCTGCCAGGGTGGTAGTCTCTCTGCCAGGGTGGTGGTCTCTCTGCCAGGGTGGTGGTCTCTCTGCCAGGGTGGTAGTCTCTCTGTTAGGGTGGTGGTCTCTCTGTTAGGGTGGTAGTCTCTCTGCCAGGGTGGTGGTCTCTCTGCCAGGGTGGTGGTCTCTCTGCCAGGGTGGTGGTCTCTCTGCCAGGGTGTAGTCTCTATGTTAGGGTGGTGGTCTCTCTGCCAGGGTGGTAGTCTCTCTGCCAGGGTGGTAGTCTCTCTGCCAGGGTGGTGGTCTCTCTGTTAGGGTGGTAGTCTCTCTGTTAGGGTGGTAGTCTCTCTGCCAGGGTGGTGTTCTCTCTACCAGGGTGGTGGTCTCTCTGTTAGGGTGGTAGTCTCTCTGCCAGGGTGGTAGTCTCTCTGCCAGGGTGGTGGTCTCTCTGCCAGGGTGGTAGTCTCTCTGCCAGGGTGGTGGTCTCTCTGTTAGGGTGGTAGTCTCTCTGCCAGGGTGGTGGTCTCTCTGTTAGGGTGGTAGTCTCTCTGCCAGGGTGGTGGTCTCTCTGTTAGGGTGGTAGTCTCTCTGCCAGGGTGGTGGTCTCTCTGTTAGGGTGGTAGTCTCTCTGCCAGGGTGGTAGTCTCTCTGCCAGGGTGGTGGTCTCTCTGCCAGGGTGGTGGTCTCTCTGCCAGGGTGGTGGTCTCTCTGCCAGGGTGGTGGTCTCTCTGCTAGGGTGGTGGTCTCTCTGTTAGGGTGGTAGTCTCTCTGCCAGGGTGGTGGTCTCTCTGCCAGGGTGGTAGTCTCTCTGTTAGGGTGGTAGTCTCTCTGCCAGGGTGGTGGTCTCTCTGCCAGGGTGGTGGTCTCTCTGCGGTGTCTAATGGAGTAGCCTGAAGACACTATTGTGTGATGAGCTTCTCGGCCACTGTCCATTAATACCACACACACACACACAACAAGGTTACTGGATCTTACTGTAAATAGGATTAGTATTGAATTAGTATTGTCACTCAGTATTGTCTCTCTGTCACACCTGGCTTACGTGTCACTGACCTACTGTAGTTACTGATGTTAAATTACTATCTATTGTACCTACTGTTATTAATATAATACCTACTGTTATTAATATAATACCTACTGTTATTAATATGATACCTACTGTTATTAATATAATACCTACTGTTATTAATATAATACCTACTGTTATTAATATACTACCTACTGTTATTAATATAATACCTACTGTTATTAATATAATACCTACTGTTATTATTATAATACCTACTGTTATTAATATAATACCTACTATTATTAATATAATACCTACTGTTATTAATATAATACCTACTGTTATTAATATACTACCTACTGTTATTAATATAATACCTACTGTTATTAATATAATACCTACTGTATTAATATAATACCTACTGTTATTAATATAATACCTACTGTTATTAATATAATACCTACTGTAGTTACTGTTATTAATATAATACCTACTGTTATTATTATAATACCTACTGTTATTAATATAATACCTACTGTTATTAATATAATAACTACTGTTATTAATACCTACTGTTATTAATATAATACCTACTGTTATTAATATAATACCTACTGTTATTAATATATTACCTACTGTTATTAATATAATACCTACTGTTATTAATATAATACCTACTGTTATTAATATACTACCTACTGTTATTAATATAATACCTACTGTTATTAATATAATACCTACTGTAGTTACTGTTATTAATATAATACCTACTGTTATTATTATAATACCTACTGTTATTAATATAATACCTACTGTTATTAATATAATAACTACTGTTATTAATACCTACTGTTATTAATATAATACCTACTGTTATTAATATAATACCTACTGTTATTAATATAATACCAACTGTTATTAATATAATACCTACTGTTATTAATATGATACCTACTGTTATTAATATAATACCTACTGTTATTAATATAATACCTACTGTTATTATTATAATACCTACTGTTATTAATATAATACCTACTGTTATTAATATAATAACTACTGTTATTAATACCTACTGTTATTAATATAATACCTACTATTATTAATATAATACCTACTGTTATTAATATAATACCTACTGTTATTATTATAATACCTACTGTTATTAATATAATACCTGCTGTTATTAATATAATACCTACTGTTATTAATATAATACCTGCTGTTATTAATACAATACCTACTGTTATTAATATAATACCTACTGTTATTAATATAATACCTACTGTTATTAATACAATACCTACTGTTATTAATATGATACCTACTGTTATTAATACCTACTGTTATTAATATACTACCTACTGTTATTAATATACTACCTACTGTTATTAATACCTACTGTTATTAATATAATACCTACTGATATTAATATAATACCTACTGTTATTAATATAATACCTACTGTACCTACTGTTATTAATATAATACCTACTGTAGTTACTGTTATTAATATAATACCTACTGTTATTAATATAATACCTACTGTTATTAATATAATACCTACTGTAGTTACTGTTATTAATATAATACCTACTGTTATTAATATAATACCTACTGTTATTAATATAATACCTACTGTTATTAATATAATACCTACTGTTATTAATATAATACCTACTGTACCTACTGTTATTAATATAATACCTACTGTAGTTACTGTTATTAATATAATACCTACTGTTATTAATATATTACCTACTGTTATTAATATAATACCTACTGTTATTAATATAATACCTACTGTTATTAATATAATACCTACTGTAGTTACTGTTATTAATATAATACCTACTGTTATTAATATAATACCTACTGATATTAATATAATACCTACTGTAGTTACTGTTATTAATATATTACCTACTGTTA
>NW_021823319.1:629629-662129 GCF_901001165.1 Salmo trutta | reverse complement strand
GTGTAATGGACCCTCTCATCTCCTCCTAATGGACCCTCTCATCTCCTCCTACAGTGTAATGGACCCTCTCATCTCCTCCTACAGTGTAATGGATCCTCTCATCTCCTCCTAATGGACCCTCTCATCTCCTTCTACAGTGTAATGGACCCTCTCATCTCCTCCTACAGTGTAATGGACCCTCTCATCTCCTCCTACAGTGTAATGGACCCTCTCATCTCCTCCTACAGTGTAATGGACCCTCTCATCTCCTCCTACAGTGTAATGGACCCTCTCATCTCCTCCTACAGTGTAATGGACCCTCTCATCTCCTCCTAATGGACCCTCTCATCTCCTCCTACAGTGTAATGGACCCTCTCATCTCCTCCTACAGTGTAATGGACCCTCTCATCTCCTCCTACAGTGTAATGGACCCTCTCATCTCCTCCTACAGTGTAATGGACCCTCTCATCTCCTTCTACAGTGTAATGGACCCTCTCATCTCCTCCTACAGTGTAATGGACCCTCTCATCTCCTTCTACAGTGTAATGGACCCTCTCATCTCCTCCTACAGTGTAATGGACCCTCTTATCTCCTCCTACAGTGTAATGGACCCTCTCATCTCCTCCTACAGTGTAATGGACCCTCTCATCTCCTCCTACAGTGTAATGGACCCTCTCATCTCCTCCTACAGTGTAATGGACCCTCTCATCTCCTCCTACAGTGTAATGGACCCTCTCATCTCCTCCTACAGTGTAATGGACCCTCTCATCTCCTCCTACAGTGTAATGGACCCTCTCATCTCCTCCTACAGTGTAATGGACCCTCTCATCTCCTTCTACAGTGTAATGGACCCTCTCATCTCCTCCTACAGTGTAATGGACCCTCTCATCTCCTTCTACAGTGTAATGGACCCTCTCATCTCCTTCTACAGTGTAATGGACCCTCTCATCTCCTTCTACAGTGTAATGGACCCTCTCATCTCCTCCTACAGTGTAATGGACCCTCTCATCTCCTTCTACAGTGTGATAGACTCTCTTGTAACCACCATTTCATGAGTATCCTGAAGGAATGCTGAACAGGATGGTAGTGGGCTGCACCAGAGCAGGGAAGATGTTGGAATTATAATGAAGTATGCTGTATTTTAGAAGACAGCGTTGTATTGTAGATATGTATTTATTATAGGTGGAATGTAGTGTCTGTATTGTAGATATGTAGTTATTATAGGTGGAATGTAGTGTCTGTATTGTAGATATGTAGTTATTATAGGTGGAATGTAGTGTCTGTATTGTAGATATGTAGTTATTATAGGTGGAATGTAGTGTCTGTATTGTAGATATCTATTTATTATAGGTGGAATGTAGTGTCTGCATTGTAGATATGTATTTATTATAGGTGGAATGTAGTGTCTGTATTGTAGATATGTAGTTATTATAGGTGGAATGTAGTGTCTGTATTGTAGATATCTATTTATTATAGGTGGAATGTAGTGTCTGCATTGTAGATATGTATTTATTATAGGTGGAATGTAGTGTCTGTATTGTAGATATGTAGTTATTATAGGTGGAATGTAGTGTCTGTATTGTAGATATCTATTTATTATAGGTGGAATGTAGTGTCTGTATTGTAGATATGTATTTATTATAGGTGGAATGTAGTGTCTGTATTGTAGATATATATTTATTATAGGTGGAATGTAGTGTCTGTAGACACGTGACACACTTGCATCTCTAAGAATCATATATGTATATATATATATTTTTTAATATATTTTTTAACCTTTATTTAACCATACTAGTCAGTTAAGAACATAATCTTATTTACAATGACTTCCTACCCCGGTCAAACCCGGACGACGCCGGGCCAATTATGCGCCGCCCTATGGGACTCCCAATCACGGCCGGTTGTGATACAGCCCGGGATCGAACCCGGGTCTGTAGTGACGCCTCTAGCACTGCGATGCAGTGCCTTAGACCGCTGCGCCACTCAAGGAATAATGCCGTAATGTCGGTTAGCCATGAAAACATTTTGGGGAGCGTTCGACTTTCTTTCTAAATGGAGAAGCGTATGGTCACTGTTTCAGCTGATCAGCGTCCCACTTACCTCAAAACCATCATGCGACGTTCCCTTGACGTTCATGCGACGTCCCCTTGACGTTCATGCGATGTCCCCTTGAACTTCATGCGACGTCCCCTTGAACTTCATGCGACGTCCCCTTGACGTTCATGCGACGTCCCCTTGAACTTAATGCGACGTCCCCTTGAACTTCATGCGACGTCCCCTTGACGTTCATGCGACGTCCCCTTGACGTTCATGCAACGTACCCTTGATGTTCATGCGACGTCCCCTTGACCTTAAAGCGACGTCCCCTTGACGTTCATGCGACGTCCCCCTTGTTGTCGTCGAATGTCCCACTCATAACATCCTATCACAACCAAATAGGAACCTTTTTGTAACGTTCCCTAATAGACAATCAAAACTACCTTATTGTAACGTTATACAAGCGACCAAAACCCGGGGGGACTTGTACTGAACGTCCTCTCGACGTTACGTTTTAACGTTCGTAGAACGTTCTCTGCACGTCAGTGGGATATAACGTCTTATGTCCTTAGGACGACCCCCTTGTTAGCTGGGTTAAAGCCTGACCCCTCTAGGTGCTGCTGAGTGCAGTGTGTTGACTGAAAATGTTCCGTTGCCAGTTACAACGTTCAAAAGAGCCCCTTTGGCCCTCGTTAGTCATTACAAACGGCTGCGCTGGCAGGCGCCCACCGTGGAGCAGGCTCGACTCTGGAGGTCACACATTTTAGATCGTTGCCCAGGTTGTAGATTGTTGGCAATGACAAGGCTGTGTTGGTTCCCTGCTGTGTCTCTCTCTACCACACAGTGACCAGGGTTTTCTGTGTTGGTTCTCTGCTGTGTCTCTCTCTACCACACAGTGACCAGGGTTTTCTGTGTTGGTTCTCTGCTGTGTCTCTCTCTACCCCACAGTGACCAGGGTTTTCTGTGTTGGTATCTCTGCTCTCTCTCTCTACCCCGCAGTGACCAGGGTTTTCTGTGTTGGTTCTAACTGCTACTTCCTGTCTCTGTGTCCCCAGGATGACGAGGTTGTCCTGCAGTGTTCTGCCACAGTCCAGAAGGAGCAACAGAAGCTGTGTCTGGCAGCCGAGGGCTTCGGAAACAGACTCTGCTTCCTCGAGTCAACATCCAACTCTAAGGTGAACACAGGAACTACATCTACCAGACTGCATTGCACCAGGAGTAGTAGTGTATGGGCTAATGGCTACGCTAAGTCCTTGTCCTTGTCAGTCCAGCCTCAGGTCTTTCCCGAGCAAGATCCGTAGTCTAAATGACTGTAGATTACTGCTGATGCTCAGGTCCCTTCTAACCTGGCTGTTTATCCTTTAACTGGACTACATCTCCCAGACTGACCTGCTCTAGAACTACAGTTCCCTTCTAACCTGGCTGTTTATACTTTAACTGGACTACATCTCCCAGACTGAACTGCTCCAGGACTACAGTTCCCTTCTAACCTGGCTGTTTATCCTTTAACTGGACTACATCTCCCAGACTGACCTGCTCCAGGACTACAGTTCCCTTCTAACCTGGCTGTTTATCCTTTAACTGGACTACATCTCCCAGACTGACCTGCTCTAGGACTACAGTTCCCTTCTAACCTGGCTGTTTATACTTTGACTGGACTACATCTCCCAGACTGACCTGCTCTAGGACTACAGTTCCCTTCTAACCTGGCTGTTTATACTTTAACTGGACTACATCTCCCAGACTGACCTGCTCCAGGACTACAGTTCCCTTCTAACCTGGCTGTTTATCCTTTAACTGGACTACATCTCCCAGACTGACCTGCTCTAGGACTACAGTTCCCTTCTAACCTGGCTGTTTATACTTTGACTGGACTGCATCTCCCAGACTGACCTGCTCTAGGACTACAGTTCCCTTCTAACCTAGCTGTCATCTCTTCCAGAATGTCCCTCCAGACCTGTCCATCTGTACGTTTGTCCTCGAACAGTCCCTCTCAGTACGGGCCCTGCAGGAGATGCTGGCCAACACCGAGGAGAAGGCAGAAGGGGTGAGTCTGTCTGTCTGTCTGTCTGTCTGTCTGTCTGTCTGTCTGTCTGTCTGTCTGTCTGTCTGTCTGTCTGTCTGTCTGTCTGTCTGTCTGTCTGTCTGTCTGTAAGAGGCAGGGCTGAGTACACACAGATCTATCTATCTCAGACAGGGCCTGTACTGGTTCTGATGGATGGTCCAGTGACAGGGGACGAGATGTCTCTATGCTGGGGTCCACTTCCCTATAGTGACCTGGACAGATGCATTTACAGGCCCAATCAGAGAGCAACGCTAAGCACAGACTGACTAGTTCCCTCAAGATAGCACAGCCACAAAGTCAAATTGGGCTGAGAATGAGCTTTTAAAAGTCATTTAACGTTATGGTCAGGAATAAGGTTTGCAGTGTGGTTAACTACTCCCAGTCCACAGCCCTGTGGTCTACCCTGTTATAGTCCCAGTCCACAGCCCTGTGGTCTACCCTGTTATAGTCCCAGTCCACAGCCCTGTGGTCTACCCTGTTATAGTCCCAGTCCACAGCCCTGTGGTCTACCCTGTTAGAGTCCCAGTCCACAGCCCTGTGGTCTACCCTATTATAGTCCCAGTCCCCAGCCCTGTGGTCTACCCTGTTATAGTCCCAGTCCACAGCCCTGTGGTCTACCCTGTTATAGTCCCAGTCCACAGCCCTGTGGTCTACCCTGTTATAGTCCACAGCCCTGTGGTCTACCCTGTTATAGTCCCAGTCCACAGCCCTGTGGTCTACCCTGTTATAGTCCCAGTCCACAGCCCTGTGGTCTACCCTGTTATAGTCCCAGTCCACAGCCCTGTGGTCTACCCTGTTATAGTCCCAGTCCACAGCCCTGTGGTCTACCCTGTTATAGTCCCAGTCCACAGCCATGTGGTCTACCCTGTTATAGTCCCAGTCCACAGCCCTGTGGTCTACCCTGTTATAGTCCCAGTCCACAGCCCTGTGGTCTACCCTGTTATAGTCCCAGTCCACAGCCCTGTGGTCTACCCTGTTATAGTCCCAGTCCACAGCCCTGTGGTCTACCCTGTTATAACCCCAGTCCACAGCCCTGTGGTCTACCCTGTTATAGTCCCAGTCCACAGCCCTGTGGTCTACCCTGTTATAGTCCCAGTCCACAGCCCTGTGGTCTACCCTGTTATAGTCCCAGTCCACAGCCCTGTGGTCTACCCTGTTATAGTCCCAGTCCACAGCCCTGTGGGCTACCCTGTTAGAGTCCCAGTCCACAGCCCTGTGGTCTACCCTATTATAGTCCCAGTCCCCAGCCCTGTGGTCTACCCTGTAATAGTCCCAGTCCACAGCCCTGTGGTCTACCCTGTTATAACCCCAGTCCACAGCCCTGTGGTCTACCCTGTTATAGTCCCAGTCCACAGCCCTGTGGTCTACCCTGTTATAGTCCACAGCCCTGTTGTCTACCCTGTTATAGTCCCAGTCCACAGCCCTGTGGTCTACCCTGTTATAGTCCCAGTCCACAGCCCTGTGGTCTACCCTGTTATAGTCCCAGTCCACAGCCCTGTGGTCTACCCTGTTATAGTCCCAGTCCACAGCCCTGTGGTCTACCCTGTTATAACCCCAATCCACAGCCATGTGGTCTACCCTGTTATAGTCCCAGTCCACAGCCCTGTGGTCTACCCTGTTATAACCCCAGTCCCAGTCCCTGTGGTCTACCCTGTTATAGTCCACAGCCCTGCGGTCTACCCTGTTATAGTCCACAGCCCTGTTGTCTACCCTGTTATAAACCCAGTCCTCAGCCCATGTAATACGGTATGTTGAAATGACATGAACTACTGTACTTCGATGTGATGTTGTTTTGTGCAGATCTGCAGTGCAGTTTTAAACCTTGTATGTGATGTTGCAGAACGTGTCAGAGACTGAGATGCTGTGCCATATTCCATCATGACTTGCATTTCTGTAATTAACTTTTTATAATCACCTTTCTATCTATGAATAACTTGGCTAATTAAATTGTGCTCTCTCCGAGCCAGAAGTGTATTCAAGGGCAGTACTGGGTCTGCCAGGAGTCAGGGGCCCCAGAAACAATCAGTCGGTGGGTCGGTCTGCCAGTTAGTCAGTCAGCCAGTCAGTCAGCCAGTCAGTCAGCCAGTCAGTCAGTAAGCCAGCCAGAGAGATACAGGGAGGCAGGCTGAAGGAGAGAGGGGGGATAGAGATACAGAGAGGCAGGTAGAAGGAGAGATGGGGTAGAGATACAGAGAGAGAGATACAGGGAGGCAGGTAGAAGGAGAGAGGTGGGGGGTAGAGGTACAGAGAGAGATACAGGGAGGCAGGTAGAAGGAGAGAGGTGGGGGGTAGAGGTACAGAGAGAGATACAGAGAGGCAGGTAGAAGGAGAGAGGGGGGGTAGAGATACAGAGAGGCAGGTAGAAGGAGAGGTGGGGGGTAGAGGTACAGAGAGAGATACAGAGAGGCAGGTAGAAGGAGAGAGGTGGGGGGTAGAGGTACAGAGAGAGATACAGGGAGGCAGGTAGAAGGAGAGGTGGGGGGTAGAGATACAGAGAGATATATAGCGAGGCAGATAGAAGGAGAGAGGGGGGGTAGAGATACAGAGAGGCAGGTACAAGGAGAGGTGGGGGGTAGAGATACAGAGAGATATACAGCGAGGCAGGCTGAAGGAGAGGTGGGGGGTAGAGGTACAGAGAGAGATACAGAGAGGCAGGTAGAAGGAGAGAGGGGGGGTAGAGATACAGAGAGAGATACAGAGAGGCAGGTAGAAGGAGAGGTGGGGGGTAGAGATACAGAGAGAGATACAGAGAGGCAGGTAGAAGGAGAGGTGGGGGGTAGAGATACAGAGAGAAATACAGAGAGGCAGGTAGAAGGAGAGAGGGGGGGTGGAGATACAGAGAGAGATACAGGGAGGCAGGTAGAAGGAGAGAGGGGGGGTAGAGATACAGAGAGGCAGGTAGAAGGAGAGGTGGGGGTAGAGATACAGAGAGAGATACAGGGAGCCAGGTAGAAGGAGAGGTGGGGGGTAGAGATACAGAGAGAAATACAGAGAGGCAGGTAGAAGGAGAGGGGGGGGTAGAGATACAGAGAGAGATACAGAGAGGCAGGTAGAAGGAGAGGTGGGGGGTAGAGATACAGAGAGAGATACAGAGAGGCAGGTAGAAGGAGAGGTGGGGGGTAGAGATACAGAGAGAGATACAGAGAGGCAAGTAGAAGGAGAGGTGGGGGGGTAGAGATACAGAGAGAGATACAGAGAGAGATACAGGGAGGCAGGTAGAAGGAGAGAGGGGGGGTGGAGATACAGAGAGAGATACAGGGAGGCAGGTAGAAGGAGAGAGGGGGGGGTAGAGATACAGAGAGGCAGGTAGAAGGAGAGGTGGGGGGTAGAGATACAGAGAGAGATACAGAGAGGCAGGTAGAAGGAGAGGGGGGTTAGAGATACAGAGAGAGATACAGGGAGGCAGGTAGAAGGAGAGAGGGGGGGTAGAGATACAGAGAGGCAGGTAGAAGGAGAGGTGGGGGGTAGAGATACAGAGAGGCAGGTAGAAGGAGAGGGGGGGTAGAGATACAGAGAGATATACAGGGAGGCAGGTAGAAGGAGAGGTGGGGGGGGTAGAGATACAGAGAGAGATACAGAGAGACAGGTAGAAGGAGAGGTGGGGGGGTAGAGATACAGAGAGAGATACAGGGAGGCAGGTAGTAGGAGAGGTGGGGGGTAGAGATACAGAGAGGCAGGTAGAAGGAGAGGTGGGGGGGTAGAGATACAGAGAGAGATACAGAGAGGCAGGTAGAAGGAGAGGTGGGGGTAGAGATACAGAGAGAGATACAGGGAGGCAGGTAGAAGGAGAGGTGGGGGGGTAGAGATACAGAGAGGCAGGTAGAAGGAGAGAGGGGGGTAGAGATACAGGGAGGCAGGTAGAAGGTAGAAGGAGAGGTGGGGGGGGTAGAGATACAGAGAGAGATACAGGGAGGCAGGTAGAAGGAGAGGTGGGGGGTAGAGATACAGAGAGGCAGGTAGAAGGAGGGGTGGGGGGTAGAGATACAGAGAGAGATACAGGGAGGCAGGTAGAAGGAGAGGGGGGGTTAGAGATACAGAGAGATATACAGGGAGGCAGGTAGAAGGAGAGGTTGGGGGTAGAGATACAGAGAGAGATACAGAGAGAGATACAGAGAGGCAGGTAGAAGGAGAGGTGGGGGGTAGAGATACAGAGAGAGATACAGGGAGGCAGGTAGAAGGAGAGGTGGGGGGGTAGAGATACAGAGAGAGATACAGGGAGGCAGGTAGTAGGAGAGGTGGGGGGTAGAGATACAGAGAGAGATACAGGGAGGCAGGTAGTAGGAGAGGTGGGGGGTAGAGATACAGAGAGGCAGGTAGAAGGAGAGGTGGGGGGGTAGAGATACAGAGAGAGATACAGAGAGGCAGGTAGAAGGAGAGGTGGGGGGTAGAGATACAGAGAGAGATACAGGGAGGCAGGTAGAAGGAGAGGTGGGGGGGTAGAGATACAGAGAGGCAGGTAGAAGGAGAGAGGGGGGTAGAGATACAGGGAGGCAGGTAGAAGGAGAGGTGGGGGGGTAGAGATACAGAGAGAGATACAGGGAGGCAGGTAGAAGGAGAGGTGGGGGGTAGAGATACAGAGAGAGATACAGGGAGGCAGGTAGAAGGAGAGGTGGGGGGGTAGAGATACAGAGAGAGATACAGTGTGGCAGGTAGAAGGAGAGGGGGGGGTAGAGATACAGGGAGGCAGGTAGAAGGAGAGGTGGGGGGGTAGAGATACAGAGAGAGATACAGGGAGGCAGGTAGAAGGAGAGGGGGGGTAGAGATACAGAGAGAGATACAGGGAGGCAGGTAGAAGGAGAGGTGGGGGGTAGAGATACAGAGAGAGATACAGGGAGGCAGGTAGAAGGAGAGGGGGGGGGGGTAGAGATACAGGGAGGCAGGTAGAAGGAGAGGTGGGGGGGTAGAGATACAGGGAGGCAGGTAGAAGGAGAGGTGGGGGGGTAGAGATACAGAGAGGCAGGTAGAAGGAGAGGTGGGGGTAGAGATACAGGGAGGCAGGTAGAGGGAGAGGGGGGGTAGAGATACAGAGAGAGATACAGGGAGGCAGGTAGAAGGAGAGGTGGGGGGTAGAGATACAGAGAGAGATACAGGGAGGCAGGTAGTAGGAGAGGGGGGTTAGAGATACAGAGAGAGATACAGGGAGGCAGGTAGAAGGAGAGGTGGGGGGGTAGAGATACAGAGAGAGATACAGGGAAGCAGGTAGAAGGAGAGGTGGGGGTAGAGATACAGAGAGAGATACAGGGAGGCAGGTAGAAGGAGAGGTGGGGGGGGTAGAGATACAGAGAGAGATACAGGGAGGCAGGTAGTAGGAGAGGTGGGGGGTAGAGATACAGAGAGAGATACAGGGAGGCAGGTAGAAGGAGAGGTGGGGGGGTAGAGATACAGAGAGAGATACAGGGAGGCAGGTAATAGGAGAGGTGGGGGGTAGAGATACAGAGAGAGATACAGGGAGGCAGGTAGAAGGAGAGGTGGGGGGTAGAGATACAGAGAGAGATACAGGAAGTGCAAAGGTAGAAGGGGAGAGGTGGGGGGGTAGAGAGACAGGGAGGCAGGTAGAAGGAGAGGTGGGGGTAGAGATACAGGGAGGCAGGTAGAAGGAGAGGGTGGGGGGTAGAGATACAGGGAGGCAGGTAGAAGGAGAGGTGGGGGGTAGAGATACAGGGAGGCAGTAGAAGGAGAGGTGGGGGGGTAGAGATACAGAGAGAGAGACGGGAGGCAGGTAGAAGGGAGAGGGTGGGTTGGTAGAGATACGAGAGAGATACAGAGAGGCAGGTAGAAAGGAGAGGTGGGGGGGTAGAGGATACAGAGAGAGAGATACAGGAGGCAGGTAGAAAGAGAGGTGGGGGGGTAGCGATACAGGGAGGCAAGGTAGAAGGAGAGAGGGGGGTAGAGATACAGGGAAGGCAGGTAGAAAGGAGAGGTGGGTGGGTAGAGATACAGGGGAGGCAGGTATTAGGAGAGGGGGGGAGAGAATACAGGGAGGCAAGGTAGTAGGAGAGGGGGGGGGGGAGAGATACAGGGAGGCAGGTAGAAGGAGAGAGGGGGGGTAGAGATACAGAGAGATACAGGAGAGGCAGGTAAGAGAGAGGGGGGTAGATACGAGATAGATACAGGGAGGCAGGTAGAAGGAGAGAGGGGGGTAGAGATACAGGGAGGCAGGTAGAAGGAGAGGTGGGGGGTAGAGATACAGGGAGGCAGGTTGGAAGAGAGGTGGGGGTAGAGATACAGAGATAGTACAGAGAGGCAGGTAGTAGGAGAGTTGGGGGGGTAGAGATACAGAGAGAGATACAGGGAGGCAGGTAGAAGGAGAGGTGGGTAGAGATACAGAGAGAGATACAGGGAGGCAGGTAGAAGGAGAGGTGGGGTAGAGATACAGAGAGATATACAGGGAGGCAGGTAGAAGGAGAGGTGGGGGTAGAGATACAGAGAGAGATACAGAGAGGCAGGTAGTAGGAGAGGTGGGGGGTAGAGATACAGAGAGAGATACAGGGAGGCAGGTAGAAGGAGAGGTGGGGGGTAGAGATACAGAGAGAGATACAGGGAGGCAGGTAGAAGGAGAGAGGGGGGGTAGAGATACAGAGAGAGATACAGAGAGGCAGGTAGAAGGAGAGGTGGGGGTAGAGATACAGAGAGAGATACAGAGAGGCAGGTAGTAGGAGAGGTGGGGGGTAGAGATACAGAGAGAGATACAGAGAGGCAGGTAGAAGGAGAGGTGGGGGGGTAGAGATACAGGGAGGCAGGTAGTAGGAGAGGTGGGGGGAGAGATACAGGGAGGCAGGTAGTAGGAGAGGGGGGGGGGAGAGATACAGGGAGGCAGGTAGAAGGAGAGAGGGGGGGGTAGAGATACAGAGAGAGATACAGGGAGGCAGGTAGAAGGAGAGAGGGGGGTAGAGATACAGAGAGAGATACAGGGAGGCAGGTAGAAGGAGAGAGGGGGGTAGAGATACAGAGAGAGATACAGAGAGGCAGGTAGAAGGAGAGGTGGGGGGGGTAGAGATACAGAGAGAGATACAGAGAGGCAGGTAGTAGGAGAGGTGGGGGGGTAGAGATACAGAGAGAGATACAGAGAGTCAGGTAGAAGGAGAGGTGGGGGGTAGAGATACAGAGAGAGATACAGGGAGGCAGGTAGAAGGAGAGGTGGGGGGGTAGCGATACAGAGAGGCAGGTAGTAGGAGAGAGGGGGGGTAGAGATACAGAGAGGCAGGTAGAAGGAGAGGATGTGACTGTGTGTAGACGGAAAGTGCGAAAAGATAAAAGAGCGAGAGAGACTGGAAGAGGAACAGCAAGTGTGAGAGCTCAACATTTAATTTGTAAACCGTGCGCACACTCCCAGCATGCCGAGCAGCGAGCAGGGAAAGGATAAAAGAGAACATGTAAATGAATAGCTTCAGTAGTTACAGTCTAACAGAACTACAGCTATAGTCTGTGTTGCTGCTACAGATGATGGAGGGACCAGGTTAGTGATGACTGATGGAGGGACCAGGTTAGTAATGACTGATGGAGTGGACCAGGTTAGTAATGACTGATGGAGGGACCAGGTTAGTAATGACTGATGGGAGGACCAGTTAGTAATGACTGATGGAGGGACCAGGTTAGTGATGACTGATGGAGGGACCAGGTTAGTAATGACTGATGGAGGGACCAGGTTAGTAATGACTGATGGAGGGACCAGGTTAGTGATGACTGATGGAGGGACCAGGTTAGTAATGGCTGATACAGGATGATGGAGGGACCAGGTTAGTAATGACTGATGGAGGGACCAGGTTAGTAATGACTGATGGAGGGACCAGGTTAGTAATGACTGATGGAGGGACCAGGTTAGTAATGACTGATGGAGGGACCAGGTTATGACTGATGGAGGGACCAGGTTAGTAATGACTGATGGAGGGACCAGGTTAGTAATGACTGATGGAGGGACCAGGTTAGTAATGACTGATGGAGGGACCAGGTTAGTAATGACTGATGGAGGGACCAGGTAGTAATGACTGATGGAGGGACCAGGTTAGTAATGACTGATGGATGGACCAGGTTAGTAATGACTGATGGAGGGACCAGTGTTAGTAATGACTGATGGAGGGACCAGGTTAGTAATGACTGATGGAGGGACAGGTTAGTAATGACTGATGGAGGGACCAGGTTAGTAATGACTGATGGAGGGACCAGGTTAGTAATGACTGATGGAGGGACCAGGTTAGTGATGACTGATGGAGGGACCAGGTTAGTAATGGCTGATACAGGATGATGGAGGGACCAGGTTAGTAATGACTGATGGAGGACCAGGTTAGTAATGACTGATGGAGGGACCAGGTTAGTTAATGACTGATGGAGGGACCAGGAGTTGTAATGACTGGGGAGGGGACCAGGTTATGACTGATGGAGGGACCAGGTTAGTAATGACGATGGAGGGACCAGGTTAGTAATGACTGATGAGGGACCAGGTTAGTAATGACTGATGGAGGGACCAGGTTAGTAATGACTGATGGAGGGACCAGGTTAGTAATGACTGATGGAGGGACCAGGTTAGTAATGACTGATGGATGGACCAGGTTAGTAATGACTGATGGAGGGACCAGGTTAGTAATGACTGATGGAGGGACCAGGTTAGTAATGACTGATGGAGGGACCAGGTTAGTAATGACTGATGGAGGGACCAGGTTAGTAATGACTGATGGAGGGACCAGTTAGTGAGACTGATGGAGGGAACCAGGTAGTAATGCTGATACAGGATGATGGAGGGGACCAGGTTAGTAATGCTGATTGGAGGGAACCAGGTTAGTAATGACTGATGGAGGGACCAGGTTAGTAATGACTGATGGAGGGACCAGGTTAGTAATGACTGATGGAGGGACCAGGTTAGTATGACTGATGGAGGGACCAGGTTAGGTAATGACTGATGAGGGACCAGGTTAGTGATGACTGATGGAGGGACCAGGTTTAGAATGACTGATGGAGGGACCAGGTTAGTAATGACTTATGGAGGGACCTAGGTTAGTAATGGACTGATGGAGGGGACCAGGTTAGTAATGACTGAGGTAGGGACCAGGTTAGTAATGACTGATGGAGGGACCAGGTTAGTAATGACTGATGGAGGGACCAGGTTAGTAATGACTGATGGAGGGACCAGGTTAGTAATGACTGATGGAGGGACAAGGTTAGTAATGACTGATGGAGGGACCAGGTTAGTAATGACTGATGGAGGGACCAGGTTAGTAATGACTGATGGAGGGACCAGGTTAGTAATGACTGATGGAGGGACCAGGTTAGTGATGACTGATGGAGGGACCAGGTTAGTAATGGCTGATACAGGATGATGGAGGGACCAGGTTAGTAATGACTGATGGAGGGACCAGGTTAGTAATGACTGATGGAGGGACCAGGTTAATAATGACTGATGGAGGGACCAGGTTAGTAATGACTGATGGAGGGACCAGGTTAGTAATGACTGATGGAGGGACCAGGTTAGTAATGACTGATGGAGGGACCAGGTTAGTGATGACTGATGGAGGGACCAAGTTAGTGATGACTGATGGAGGGACCAGGTTAGTGATGATTGATGGAGGGACCAGGTTAGTAATGACTGATGGAGGATGATGGAGGTACCAGGCTAGTAATGACTGATGGAGGGACCAGGTTAGTAATGACTGATGGAGGGACCAGGTTAGTAATGACTGATGGAGGGACCAGGTTAGTAATGACTGATGGAGGGACCAGGTTAGTAATGACTGATGGAGGGACCAGGTTAGTAATGGCTGATGGAGGGACCAGGTTAATAATGACTGATGGAGGGACCAGGTTAGTAATGACTGATGGAGGGACCAGGTTAGTAATGACTGATGGAGGGACCAGGTTAGTAATGACTGATGGAGGGACCAGGTTAGTAATGACTGATGGGAGGGACCAGGTTAGTAATGACTGATGGATGGACCAGGTTAGTAATGACTGATGGAGGGACCAGGTTAGTAATGACTGATGGAGGGACCAGGTTAGTAATGACTGATGGAGGGACCAGGTTAGTAATGACTGATGGAGGGACCAGGTTAGTAATGACTGATGGAGGGACCAGGTTAGTAATGACTGATGGAGGGACCAGGTTAGTAATGACTGATGGAGGGGACCAGGCTAGTAATGACTGATGGAGGGACCCAGGTTAGTAATGACTGATGGAGGGACCAGGTTAGTTAATGACTGATGGAGGGACCAGGTTAGTAATGATGATGGAGGGACCAGGTTAGTAATGACTGATGGATGGGACAGGTTGTATGACTGATGGAGGGACCAGGTTAGTAATGACTGATGGAGGGACCAGCTTAGTAATGACTGATGGAGGGACCAGGTTAGTGATGACTGATGGAGGGACCAGGTTAGTAATGATTGATACAGGATGATGGAGGGACCAGGTTAGTAATGACTGATGGAGGGACCAGGTTAGTAATGACTGATGGAGGGACCAGGTTAATAATGACTGATGGAGGGACCAGGTTAGTAATGACTGATGGAGGGACCAGGTAGTAATGACTGATGGAGGGACCAGGTTAGTAATGACTGATGGAGGGACCAGGTTAGTGATGACTGATGGAGGGACCAGGTTAGTAATGATTGATGGAGGGACCAGGTTAGTAATGACTGATGGAGGATGATGGAGGTACCAGGCTAGTAATGACTGATGGAGGGACCAGGTTAGTAATGACTGATGGAGGGACCAGGTTAGTAATGACTGATGGAGGGACCAGGTTAGTAATGACTGATGGAGGGACCAGGTTAGTAATGACTGATGGAGGGACCAGGTTAGTAATGACTGATGGAGGGACCAGGTTAGTATGACTGATGGAGGGACCAGGTTAGTAATGACTGATGGAGGGACCAGGTTAGTAATGACTGATGGAGGGACCAGGTTAGTAATGACTGATGGAGGGACCAGGTTAGTAATGACTGATGGAGGGACCAGGTTAATAATGACTGATGGAGTCTCTCCTCAGCCCCTCTCCACCTCTCCTCAGCCCCTCTCCCTCTCTCCTCAGCCCCCTCTCCACCTCTCCTCAGCCCCTCTCCACCTCTCCCAGCCCCCTCTTCCACCACCTCTCCTTCAGCCCCTCTCCACCTCTCCTCACCCCTTCTCCACCTCTCCTCAGCCCCCTCTCCACCTCTCCTACAGCCCCCTCTTCCACCGCTTCCTCAGTCACCCCTCTCCACCTCTCCTCAGCCCTCGTCCTCTCCACTCTCCTCAGCCCCTCTCCCCTCAACCTCTCCTTCAGCCCCTCTCCACCTCTTCTAACCCATCTTCACTCCTCGCTCAGCCCCCTCTCCACCTCTCCTCAGCCCCTCGTCCACCTCCTCCTCAGTGCCCCTCTCTACCTCTCCTCAGCCCACTCTCTAACTCTCCTCAGTCCACCTCTCTACCACGCCTCTCCTCACCCCTCTCAACCTCTCTCAGCCCCTTCTCCACCTCATCCTCGTCTGCCCTCTCTACCATCTCCTCAGTCACCCCTCTCCACCTCGTCTCAGCCCCTTCATCCACCACTCTCCTCAGGCCCCACTCCACCTCCTCATCAGCCCCTCTCCATCCTCTCCTTCAGGCCCCAACTCTCTACTCTCCTCAAGACCCCTATCAGCCTCTCCTCAGCCCCTCTCTACCTCTCCTCAGCCCCTCTCCACCTCTCATCAGCCCCTCTCCACCTCTCCCTCAGCCCCTCTCCACCTCTCCTCAGCCCCCTCTCCACCTCTCCTCAGCCCCCTCTCCACCTCTCCTCAGCCCCTCTCCACCTCTCCTCAGCTCCTCTCCACCTCTCCTTAGCCCCTCTCTACCACTCCTCTCCTCAGCCCCTCTCCACCTCTCCTCAGCCCCTCTCCACCTCTCCTCAGCCCCTCTCCACCTCTCCTTAGCCCCTCTCCACCTCTCCTCAGCCCCTCTCCACCTCTCCTCAGCCCCTCTCCACCTCTCCTCAGTCCCTATCAGCCTCTCCTCAGCCCCTCTCTACCTCTCCTCAGCCCCTCTCCACCTCTCCTCAGCCCCTCTCCACCTCTCCTCAGCCCCTCTCCACCTCTCCTCAGCCCCTCTCCACCTCTCCTCAGCCCTCTCCACCTCTCCTCAGCCCCTTCTCCACCTCTCCTGCATAGCTCTTCCTCACTTCTCCTCAGCCCCTCTCCACCTCTCCTCAGTCCCCCTCTCTACCGTACTCTCCTCAGACCACTCTCCACCCTACTCCTCAGCCCCTCTCCACCTCTCCTCAGCCCTCTCCACCTCCTCATCAGCCCCTCTCCACATCTCCCCCCTCAGCCCCTATCAGCCACTCAGTCATCAGCCCCTCTCCACCCCTCTCCTCAAGCCCACTCTCCACCTCTCCTCAGCCCCTCTCAGCCTCTCCTCAGCCCCTCTCCACCTCTCCTCAGCCCCTCTCTACCTCTCCTCAGCCCCTCTCTACCTCTCCTCTCCTCAGCCCTGTTTCACCTCTCCTCAGCCCCTCTCTACCTCTCCTCAGCCCCTCTCTACCTCTCCTCAGCCCCTCTCCACTTCTCCTCAGCCCCTCTCCACCTCTCATCAGCCCCTCTCCTCAGCCCCTATCCACCTCTACTCAGCCCCTCTCAGCCTCTCCTCATTCCCTCTCAGCCTCTCTTAATCGCTAGGCTACCTTACCTCATGTCTGTCATGTCTTCAGTTACGCAAGGAGATAAGCACCCTACACATACTTAGTAATTTGTTGAAGTGTCATGCAGTTGTTGCTGCAGCACACCGGCGTGTCTGAGCTGGGGGATCCTGTCTGAGCTGGGGATCCTGTCTGAGCTGGGGGATCCTGTCTGAGTTGGGGGATCATGTCTGAGTTGGGGGATCATGTCTGAGCTGGGGGATCCTGTCTGAACTGGGGGATCCTGTTTGAGCTGGGGGTCTGAGCCGGGGGATCCTGTCTGAGCCGGGGGATCCTGTCTGAGCCGGGGGATCCTGTCTGAGCCGGGGGATCCTGTCTGAGCTGGGGATCCTTTCTGAGCTGGAGATCCTGTCTGAGCTGGGGGATCCTGTTTGAGCTGGGGGTCTGAGCTGGGGGATCCTGTCTGAGCCGGGGGATCCTGTCTGAGCCGGGGGATCCTGTCTGAGCCGGGGGATCCTGTCTGAGCTGGGGATCCTTTCTGAGCTGGGGGATCCTGTCTGAGCTGGGGGATCCTGTCTGAGCCGGGGGATCCTGTCTGAGCCGGGGGATCCTTTCTGAGCTGGGGGATCCTGTCTGAGCCGGGGGATCCTGTCTGAGCTGGGGGATCCTGTCTGAGCCGGGGGATCCTGTCTGAGCTGGGAGACGCTGTGCAGTGAGATCGGGGATCAGTGATCGGAACGACGTTGGACGATGCCGCTATTTCTGTCTCTCAGCTATTGTTTTCCTCCCATTTGAAAAGGACTATCACAACCAATTAAATGAATAACAGATGGTATTTTAGCTGGATGTCCTTTAAGAATCAATTTGATAATTGTGGGGTATTGGGTTGATGGATTCTATTGATTACCCTATAGGTTATGTGATTAATCAAATCAAATCAAAATGTATTTATAAAGCCCTTCTTCTTACATCAGCTGATATCTCAAAGTGCTGAAACAGAAAACCAGCCTAAAAAAACCCAAACAGGAAGCAATGCAGGTGTAGAAGCACCTGTGTAGCAATGCAGCAATGCAGGTGTAGAAGCATGTCATGTTATATATATATATAATATACTTGGGTCCTTGCAGATCAATACCTTTTTGAAATGTGGTTCAATAATCATTCATCGTGATACAGCTGCAGAGCGTTACGATGGCTCGAGACATTTATAGAAACCTGTCAAGTCATTTTATCTTCCATTTCACTCCACTTAATGTATACAAGGAATTGTTATATGGCACCCTATTCCCTGTCGTAGGGCACTACTTTTGACCAGGGCCCATAGGGCTCTATAGGGAATAAGGGTGACATTTGAGACACGCAACCAATTAAGTCCTGTAGCCACCCTACAGCATGTGACAGGGAAACGATCGTTTTGAAAGATGGATAGTGTTGTTTATGAAACGCTAAGAGATTCATTACAGCCTTTATACTGTCAGTCGCACTGAGCAATTACTACAGGTCTGGAGTCAGCTAACACTTTATACTGTCAGTCACACTGAGCAATTACTACAGGTCTGGAATCAGCTGTCAGTCGCACTGAGCAATTACTACAGGTCAATTACTACAGGTCTGGAATCAGCTGTCAGTCGCACTGAGCAATTACTACAGGTCAATTACTACAGGTCTGGAATCAGCTAACACTTTATACTGCCAGTCACACTGAGCAATTACTACAGGTCTGGAATCAGCTAACACTTTATTCATTAGGAATAGGACTGCTGGATACAGACACACACATGGATGACTGTGCTATGGCACGGTGATCAAGGAGTTTATGTCCTACTGCTTTTTAGAGGAGAACAGAGCAGGCCACAATCAGAAACAGTAGGCTCCTGTTAGAGTAGAGCAGAGCAGGCCACAATCAGAAACAGTAGGCTCCTGTTAGAGTAGAGCAGAGCAGGCCACAGTCAGAAACAGTAGGCTCATTTTAGAGTAGAACAGAGCAGGCCACAATCAGAAACAGTAGGCTCATTTTAGAGTAGAACAGAGCAGGCCACAATCAGAAACAGTAGGCTCCTGTTAGAGTAGAACAGAGCAGGCCACAGTCAGAAACAGTAGGCTCCTGTTAGAGTAGAGCAGAGCAGGCCACAATCAGAAACAGTAGGCTCCTGTTAGAGTAGAGTAGAGCAGAGCAGGCCACAGTCAGAAACAGTAGGCTCCTGTTAGAGTAGAGTAGAGCAGAGCAGGCCACAGTCAGAAACAGTAGGCTCCTGTTAGAGTAGAGTAGAGCAGAGCAGGCCACAATCAGAAACAGTAGGCTCCTGTTAGAGTAGACCAGAACAGGCCACAGTCAGAAACAGTAGGCTCCTGTTAGAGTAGAACAGAGCAGGCCACAATCAGAAACAGTAGGCTCCTGTTAGAGTAGACCAGAGCAGGCCACAATCAGAAACAGCAGGCTCCTGTTAGAGTAGAACAGAGCAGGCCACAATCAGAAACAGTAGGCTCCTGTTAGAGTAGACCAGAGCAGGCCACAGTCAGAAACAGTAGGCTCCTGTTAGAGTAGAACAGAGCAGGCCACAATCAGAAACAGTAGGCTCCTGTTAGAGTAGAGTAGAGCAGAGCAGGCCACAATCAGAAACAGTAGGCTCCTTTTAGAGTAGAGTAGAGCAGGCCACAATCAGAAACAGTAGGCTCCTGTTAGAGTAGAGTAGAGCAGGCCACAGTCAGAAACAGTAGGCTCCTTTTAGAGCAGAACAGAGCAGGCCACAGTCAGAAACAGTAGGCTCCTGTTAGAGTAGAGTAGAGCAGGCCACAATCAGAAACAGTAGGCTCCTTTTAGAGCAGAACAGAGCAGGCCACAGTCAGAAACAGTAGGCTCCTGTTAGAGTAGAGTAGAGCAGGCCACAATCAGAAACAGTAGGCTCCTTTTAGAGCAGAACAGAGCAGGCCACAGTCAGAAACAGTAGGCTCCTGTTAGAGTAGAGTAGAGCAGGCCCCAGTCAGAAACAGTAGGCTCCTGTTAGAGTAGAGTAGAGCAGGCCCCAGTCAGAAACAGTAGGCTCCTGTTAGAGTAGAGTAGAGCAGGCCACAATCAGAAACAGTAGGCTCCTGTTAGAGTAGAGCAGAGCAGGCCACAGTCAGAAACAGTAGGCTCCTGTTAGAGTAGAACAGAGCAGGCCCCAGTCAGAAACAGTAGGCTCCTGTTAGAGTAGAGTAGAGCAGAGCAGGCCACAGTCAGAAACAGTAGGCTCCTGTTAGAGTAGAGTAGAGCAGGCCACAATCAGAAACAGTAGGCTCCTGTTAGAGTAGAACAGAACAGAGCAGGCCACAGTCAGAAACAGCAGGCTCCTGTTAGAGTAGAACAGAACAGAGCAGGCCACAATCAGAAACAGTAGGCTCCTTTTAGAGTAGAGTAGAGCAGGCCACAATCAGAAACAGTAGGCTCCTTTTAGAGTAGAGTAGAGCAGGCCACAGTCAGAAACAGTAGGCTCCTGTTAGAGTAGAGTAGAGCAGGCCACAATCAGAAACAGTAGGCTCCTTTTAGAGTAGAGTAGAGCAGGCCACAGTCAGAAACAGTAGGCTCCTGTTAGAGTAGAACAGAGCAGGCCACAATCAGAAACAGTAGGCTCCTGTTAAAGTAGAACAGAGCAGGCCCCAGTCAGAAACAGTAGGCTCCTGTTAGAGTAGAGTAGAGCAGGCCACAATCAGAAACAGTAGGCTCCTGTTAGAGTAGAACAGAGCAGGCCCCAGTCAGAAACAGTAGGCTCCTGTTAGAGTAGAGTAGAGCATGCCCCAGTCAGAAACAGTAGGCTCCTGTTAGAGTAGAGTAGAGCAGGCCACAATCAGAAACAGTAGGCTCCTGTTAGAGTAGAACAGAGCAGGCCCCAGTCAGAAACAGTAGGCTCCTGTTAGAGTAGAGTAGAGCAGAGCAGGCCACAGTCAGAAACAGTAGGCTCCTGTTAGAGTAGAGCAGAGCAGGCCACAATCAGAAACAGTAGGCTCCTGTTAGAGTAGAACAGAGCAGGCCCCAGTCAGAAACAGTAGGCTCCTGTTAGAGTAGAGTAGAGCAGAGCAGGCCACAGTCAGAAACAGTAGGCTCCTTTTAGAGTAGAGCAGAGCAGGCCACAGTCAGAAACAGTAGGCTCCTGTTAAAGTAGAGTAGAGCAGGCCACAATCAGAAACAGTAGGCTCCTGTTAGAGTAGAGTAGAGCAGAGCAGGCCACAGTCAGAAACAGTAGGCTCCTTTTAGAGTAGAGCAGAGCAGGCCACAATCAGAAACAGTAGGCTCCTGTTAGAGTAGAACAGAACAGGCCACAGTCAGAAACAGTAGGCCTAACCCTAACCTTAACTTAGTGAATGAGAAATGATGACTTTTCTAGAGCATTTCCAAAACATAGAATCAAAGAAATACTCACCTACTGTTGTCAGGGTGCGCTCAACCCCACCTACCGACATGAAAGACCAGGCCCGGCCAGACGCCCGGGAGGGCGTGGAACCAAGCACACCTACAAACTCCAGTATCAACAGTCTATGCTGTTCTACTGAGGACATGGGAGGAGCATTTAGACCCTCCACCAGGGTCAGTAGACCTACAGTCTATGCTGAGGACATGGGAGGAGCATTTAGACCCTCCACCAGGATCAGTAGACCTACAGTCTATGCTGTTCTACTGAGGATATGGGAGGAACATTTAGACCCTCCACCAGGGTCAGTAGACCTAGAGTCTATGCTGTTCTACTGAGGACATGGGAGGAGCATTTAGACCCTCCACCAGGGTCAGTAGACCTACAGTCTATGCTGAGGACATGGGAGGAGCATTTAGACCCTCCACCAGGATCAGTAGACCTACAGTCTATGCTGTTCTACTGAGGATATGGGAGGAACATTTAGACCCTCCACCAGGGTCAGTAGACCTACAGTCTATGCTGTTCTACTGAGGACATGGGAGGAGCATTTAGACCCTCCACCAGGATCAGTAGACCTACAGTCTATGCTGTTCTACTGAGGACATGGGAGGAGCATTTAGACCCTCCACCAGGGTCAGTAGACCTACAGTCTATGCTGTTCTACTGAGGATATGGGAGGAACATTTAGACCCTCCACCAGGGTCAGTAGACCTACAGTCTATGCTGTTCTACTGAGGATATGGGAGGAACATTTAGACCCTCCACCAGGGTCAGTAGACCTAGAGTCTATGCTGTTCTACTGAGGACATGGGAGGAGCATTTAGACCCTCAGACTTGAAAGCAAAAACACACTGTCCATATTCAACAGAATAAACAAGTCACGTGTCTCAGGGTTAGAGCCCAGGCATCCCTTCACTGTAACTCACAGTTAATTCGCTATCATTTGATTATTTCTAATTATTTTAAATCGTCCCCCAGATCTTTTGGTATTTTCCTTTCATCTTTCCTTCGCTTTCCCAAGCTCCTCTAAACTTTAGACATAGGAGCTCAGGAAAACATTGGGTCTGTACGTGCGATCACATATCAATACTACATCCTGTTCGTTGGGTCATGTGCTCACATATCAATACTACATCCTGTTCGTTGGGTCATGTGCTCACATAGCAATACTACATCCTGTTCGTTGGGCCATGCGCTCACATATCAATACTACATCCTGTTCGTTGGGCCATGTGCTCACATATCAATACTACATCCTGTCCGTTGGGTCATGTGCTCACATATCAATACTACATCCTGTTCGTTGGGTCATGTGCTCACATATCAATACTACATCCTGTTCGTTGGGCCATGCGCTCACATATCAATACTACATCCTGTTCGTTGGATCATGTGCTCACATATCAATACTACATCCTGTTCGTTGGGTCATGCGCTCACATATCAATACTACATCCTGTTCGTTGGGTCATGTGCTCACATATCAATACTACATCCTGTCCGTTGGGTCATGTGCTCACATATCAATACTACATCCTGTTCGTTGGGTCATGTGCTCACATATCAATACTACATCCTGTTCGTTGGGTCATGCGCTCACATATCAATACTACATCCTGTTCGTTGGGTCATGTGCTCACATATCAATACTTCATCCTGTTCGTTGGGTCATGCGCTCACATATCAATACTACATCCTGTTCGTTGGGTCATGTGCTCACATATCAATACTACATCCTGTTCGTTGGGTCATGTGCTAGTCCAGATGATCTGTAAACTACGTGTACTCTGCTCTAGTCCTCTTTTAATACAGTGTTTCTAACACACGTGTCTGTGTTGAACGTTTGTCCCTCTTCATAGGGAGCTGCACACACCGTTACCATGGTAATCATACTGTACTGTACCACTGTAGTAGAGTGGTAACCATGGTAATCATACTGTACTGTACCACTGTAGTAGACACACTGTTACCATGGTAATCATACTGTACTGTACCACTGTAGTAGAGTGGTAACCATGGTAATCATACTGTACTGTACCACTGTAGTAGACACACTGTTACCATGGTAAACATACTGTACTGTACCACTGTAGTAGATACACGGTTACCATGGTAATCATACTGTAGTAGACACACTGTTACCACGGTAACCATACTGTACTGTCTCAATGGGTTGAGGGTTGTTTACCTCTATTGGTGTTGAATTAACTCTCCTTTCCATTTATTCCATGCCAACACAGAAGTTCATGATGAAGGTGAGTTCATTCATGTCTGCTGCTCCCCCTTCTGCCGCTGTGTGTCTGCCGTCCTGGTTCCTTCTGCCGCTGTGTGTCCTGGTTCCTTCTGCCGCTGTGTGTCTGAGGTCCTGGTTCCTTCTGCCGCTGTGTGTCTGAGGCCCTGGCTCCTTCTGCCGCTGTGTGTCTGAGGTCCTGGTTCCTTCTGCCGCTGTGTGTCTGAGGCCCTGGCTCCTTCTGCCGCTGTGTGTCCTGGTTCCTTCTGCCGCTGTGTGTCTGAGGCCCTGGCTCCTTCTGCCGCTGTGTGTCCTGGTTCCTTCTGCCGCTGTGTGTCTGCCGTCCTGGTTCCTTCTGCCGCTGTGTGTCCTGGTTCCTTCTGCCGCTGTGTGTCTGCCGTCCTGGTTCCTTCTGCCGCTGTGTGTCTGCCGTCCTGGTTCCTTCTGCCGCTGTGTGTCCTGGTTCCTTCTGCCGCTGTGTGTCTGCCGTCCTGGTTCCTTCTGCCGCTGTGTGTCTGCCGTCCTGGTTCCTTCTGCCGCTGTGTGTCTGAGGTCCTGGAGGAGCTCCTAGCTCCTCATCTTTACAAAAACCCTATTATCCCAACAGTATCTCCCTAATCACAAACAGCTGTACCTGACACCACACACACTTTCCCCCCCTCCCCCCCGGTCTCCTGGACAGTCAGCTGTGTGGTTGGATGGATGGAGTTTGACATGTGGAATGGATGGAAACACAGGAGCAGTCTTTGTCAGACTAACCAGGCTGGGGGAAACACCTGTGTGTGTGTGTGTGTGTGTGTGTGTGTGTGTGTGTGTGTGTGTGCGTGCGTGCGTGCGTGCGTGCGTGCGTGCGTGGGCGGTGTGAGCAGGCGTGCGTGCATGTTTGTGTGAATGTGGCTGTGTCAGACTGACTAGGCTAGGAGGGAGGGGGCTGTTAGATGAAGACATGCTAGCCAGGGTACTGTAGGAGAGAGGGGGCTGTTAGATGAAGACATGCTAGTCTAGCCAGGGTACTGTAGGAGAGAGGGGTTGTTAGATGAATACATGCTAGCCTAGCCAGGGTACTGTAGGAGAGAGGGGGGCTGTTAGATGAATACATGCTAGCCTAGCCAGGGTACTGTAGGAGAGAGGGGGCTGTTAGATGAAGACATGCTAGCCTAGCCAGGGTACTGTAGGAGAGAGGGGGCTGTTAGATGAAGACATGCTAGCCTAGCCAGGGTACTGTAGGAGAGAGGGAGGGGCTGTTAGATGAAGACATGCTAGTCTAGCCAGGGTACTGTAGGAGGGAGGGGTTGTTAGATGAAGACATGCTAGTCTAGCCAGGGTACTGTAGGAGAGAGGGGGCTGTTAGATGAAGACATGCTAGCCTAGCCAGGGTACTGTAGGAGAGAGGGGGCTGTTAGATGAAGACATGCTAGCCTAGCCAGGGTACTGTAGGAGAGAGGGAGGGGCTGTTAGATGAAGACATGCTAGTCTAGCCAGGGTACTGTAGGAGGGAGGGGTTGTTAGATGAAGACATGCTAGCCAGGGTACTGTAGGAGGGAGGGGTTGTTAGATTAAGACATGCTAGCCAGGGTACTTATAGGAGGGAGGGGGCTGTTAGATGAAGCCATGCTAACCTAGCCAGGGTACTGTAGGAGGGAGGGGTTGTTAGATGAAGACATGCTAACCTAGCCAGGGTACTGTAGGAGACAGGGGTTGTTAGATGAATACATGCTAGTCTAGCCATGGTACTGTAGGAGGGAGGGGTTGTTAGATGAAGACATGCTAGCCAGGGTACTGTAGGAGAGAGGGGCTGTTAGATGAAGACATGCTAGCCTAGCCAGGGTACTGTAGGAGGGAGGGGTTGTTAGATGAAGACATGCTAGCCAGGGTACTGTAGGAGAGAGGGGCTGTTAGATGAAGACATGCTAGCCTAGCCAGGGTACTGTAGGAGGGAGGGGTTGTTAGATGAAGACATGCTAGCCAGGGTACTGTAGGAGAGAGGGGCTGTTAGATGAAGACATGCTAGCCTAGCCAGGGTACTGTAGGAGAGAGGGGGCTGTTAGATGAATACATGCTAGCCTAGCCAGGGTACTGTAGGAGGGAGGGGTTGTTAGATGAAGACATGCTAGTCTAGCCAGGGTACTGTAGGAGAGAGGGGGGCTGTTAGATGAAGACATGCTAGCCTAGCCAGGGTACTGTAGGAGAGAGGGGGGCTGTTAGATGAAGACATGCTAGCCTAGCCAGGGTACTGTAGGAGAGGGGGGCTGTTAGATGAAGACATGCTAGCCTAGCCAGGGTACTGTAGGAGAGAGGGGGGCTGTTAGATGAAGACATGCTAGCCTAACCAGGGTACTGTAGGAGAGAGGGGGGCTGTTAGATGAAGACATGCTAGCCTAGCCAGGGTACTGTAGGAGAGAGGGGGGCTGTTAGATGAAGACATGCTAGCCTAGCCAGGGTACTGTAGGAGGGAGGGGTTGTTAGATGAAGACATGCTAGCCAGGGTACTGTAGGAGGGAGGGGGCTGTTAGATGAAGACATGCTAACCTAGCCAGGGTACTGTAGGAGAGAGGGGTTGTTAGATGAAGACATGCTAGCCTAGCCAGGGTACTGTAGGAGGGAGGGGGCTGTTAGATGAAGACATGCTAGCCAGGGTACTGTAGGAGAGAGGAGCTGTTAGATGAAGACATGCTAGCCAGGGTACTGTAGGAGAGAGGGGTTGTTAGATGAAGACATGCTAGCCTAGCCAGGGTACTGTAGGAGAGAGGGGGCTGTTAGATGAAGCCATGCTAGCCTAGCCAGGGTACTGTAGGAGAGAGGGGGCTGTTAGATGAAGACATGCTAGCCAGGGTACTGTAGGAGAGAGGGGCTGTTAGATGAAGACGTGCTAGCCAGGGTACTGTACGAGAGAGGGGGCTGTTAGATGAATACATGCTAGCCTAGCCAGGGTACTGTAGGAGAGAGGGGGCTGTTAGATCAAGACATGCTAGCCAGGGTACTGTAGGAGAGAGGGGGCTGTTAGATGAAGACATGCTAGCCAGGGTACTGTAGGAGAGAGGGGGGGGGGCTGTTAGATGAAGCCATGCTAGCCAGGGTACTGTAGGAGAGAGGGAGCTGTTATATGAAGACATGCTAGCCTAGCCAGGGTACTGTAGGAGAGAGGGAGTTGTTAGATGGAGACATGCTAGCCAGGGTACTGTAGGAGAGAGGGAGGGGCTGTTAGATGAAGCCATGCTAGCCTAGCCAGGGTACTGTAGGAGAGAGGGGGCTGTTTGATGAAGACATGCTAGCCTAGCCAGGGTACTGTAGGAGAGAGGGGGCTGTTAGATGAAGACATGCTAGCCTAGCCAGGGTACTGTAGGAGAGAGGGGGCTGTTAGATGGAGACATGCTAGCCTAGCCAGGGTACTGTAGGAGAGAGGGGGCTGTTAGATGAAGACATGCTAGCCTAGCCAGGGTACTGTAGGAGAGAGGGGGCTGTTAGATGAAGCCATGCTAGCCTAGCCAGGGTACTGTAGGAGAGAGGGGGCTGTTAGATGAAGCCATGCTAGCCTAGCCAGGGTACTGTAGGAGAGAGGGGCTGTTAGATGAATACATGCTAGCCTAGCCAGGGTACTGTAGGAGAGAGGGGGCTGTTAGATGAAGACATGCTAGCCAGGGTACTGTAGGAGAGAGGAGCTGTTAGATGAAGACATGCTAGCCAGGGTACTGTAGGAGAGAGGAGGCTGTTAGATGAAGTCATGCTAGCCTAGCCAGGGTACTGTAGGAGAGAGGGGCTGTTAGATGAAGTCATGCTAGCCTAGCCAGGGTACTGTAGGAGAGAGGGGCTGTTAGATGAAGTCATGCTAGCCTAGCCAGGGTACTGTATAGGGCTATTTGACCAAGAAGGAGAGTGATGGAGTGCTGCATCAGATGACCTGGCCTCTACAATCACCTGACCTCAACTCAATTGAGATGGTTTGGGATGAGTTGGACCGCAGAGTGAAGGAAAATGCAGCTAACAAGTGCTCAGCATATGGGAACTCTTTCAAGAATATTGGAAAAGCATTCCACGTGAAGCTGGTTGAGAGAATGCCAAGAGTGTGCAAAGCTGTCAAGGCAAAGGGTGGCTACTTTGAAGAATCTGAAATATAAAATATATTTCGATTTGTTTAACACTTTTTAGTTTACTACATGATTCCATATGTGTTATGTCGTAGTGTTGATGTCTTCACTATTATTCTACAATGTAGAAAATAGTATAAATAAAGAAAACCCCTGGAATGAGTAGCTGTGTCCAAACTTTTGACTGGTGCTGTACATATACAGTGCCTTCGGAAAGTATTCAGACCTCTTGACTAATTTCTACACTTAATGTTACAGCCTTATTCTAAAATTGAATATATAGCTTTTTTTTCTTTTCATCAATCTACACACAATACCCCAGAATGAAAAAGCAAAAACAGATTTCTAGAAATGTCTGCTAATTTATTAAAAATAAAAACTGAAATTTCACATTTACATAAGTATTCAGACCCTTTACTCAGTACTTTGTTGAAGCACCTTTGCCAGCGATTACAGCATTGAGTCTTCTTGGGTATGACGCTGCAAGCTTGGCACACCTGTATTTGGGGAGATTCTCCCATTCTTCTCTGCAGATCCTCTCAAGCTCTGTCAGGTTGGATGGGGAGCTTAGCTGCAGAGCTATTTTCAGGTCTCTCCAGAGATGTTCGATCGGGTTCGTCCAGTCTCTGGCTGGGCCACTCAAGGACATTCAGAGACTTGTCCCGAAACCACTCTTGCATTGCCTTGGCAGTGTGCTTAGGGTTGTTGTCCTGTTGGAAGGTGAACCTTCGCCCCAGTCTGAGGTCCTGAGCGCTCTGGAGAAGGTTTTCATCAAGGATTTCGCTGTACTTTGCTCCGTTCATCTTTGCCTCAATCCTGACTTGTCTCCCAGTCCCTGCCTCTGAAAAACATCCCCACAGCATGATGCTGCCACCACCATGCTTCACCGTACGGATGGTGCCAGGTTTCCTCCAGACGTGACACTTGGCATTCATGCCAAAGAGTTCAATCTTGGCTTCATCAGACGAGAGAATCTTGTTTCTCATGGTCTGAGAGTCTTTAGGTGCTTTTTGTCAAACTCCAAGCAGGCTGTCATGTGCCTTTTACTGAGGAGTGGCTTCCGTCTGGCCACTCTACCATAAAGGCCTGATTGGTGGAGTGCTGCAGAGATGGTTGTCCTTCTGGAAGAATTTCCCATATCCACAGAGGAACTTTGGGGCTTCTTCAGAGTGACCATCTGGTTCTTGGTCACCTCCCTGACCATGGCCCTTCTCCCCCGATTTCTCAGTTTAGCCAGCGGCCAGCTCTAGGAAGAGTCTAGGTGGTTCCAAACTTCTTCCATTTAATAGTGATGGAAGCCACTGTGTTCTTGGGGACCTTCAATGCTGCAGAAATGTTTTGGTTCCCTTCCCCAGATCTGTGGCTCGACACCATCCTGTCTCGGAGCATTCACTGTCAACTGTGGGACCTTATATAGACTGTTGTGTGCCTTTCTAAATCGTGTCTAATCAATTGAATTTACCAGAGTCGGACTCCAATCAAGTTGTAAAACATCTCAAGGATGATCCATGGAAACAGGATGAATCCGAGCTCAATTTCGAGTCTCATAGCAAATGGTGTGAACACTTATGTAAATAAGGTATTTCTGTTTTTTGATACATTTGCAAACATTTCTAAAAACCTGTTTTCGCTTTGTCATTATGGGATATTGTGTGTAAATTGCTGCGGGAAAAACAAATATTTATTCCATTTTAGAATAAGGCTGTAACGTAACAAAATGTGGAATAAGTCAAGGGCTCTTACCTCCTCCCGATAGACTGTCTCATCGTCGGTGGTGATCAGGTCACCACCATCGTGTCGTCGGCAAACTTGATGATGGTGTTGGAGTCGTGCGCGGCCACGCAGTCGTGGGTGAACACGAAGTACAGGAGGGGACTAAGCACGCACCCCTGAGGGACACCTGTGTTGAGAGTCAGCATAGCGGATGTGTTGTTGCCTACCCTCACCACCTGGTGGCTCCCCGTCAGGAAGTCCAGGATCCAGTTGAAGAGGTTCGGTGTTTCAGTCCCAGGATCCTTAGCTTAGTGATGAGCTTTGGAGGACACTATGGTGTTAAACGCTGAGACGTAGTATATGAACGCTGAGATGTAGTGTGGAAGTGCGATAGAGATTGCGTCATCTGTGGATCTGTTGGGGCGCTATGCGAATTGGAGTGGGTCCAGGGTGTCTGGGGATGATCGTGTTGATGTGAGCCATGACCAGCCTTTCAAAGCACTTCATGGCTACAGATGTGAGTGCTATGGGACAATAGTCATTTAGACTGGTTACCTTGGTGTTCTTGGGCACAGGGACTATGATGGTCTGCTTGAAACATGTAGGCATTACAGACTGGGTCAGGGAGAGGTTGAAAATGTCAGTGAAGACTCATTCCAGCTGGTCAGCACATGCTCGGAGTACACGTCCTGGTAATCCGTCTGGCCCTGCGGCCTTGTGAATGTTAACGGGTTTAAAGGTCTTACTCACATCGGCTACGGCGAGCGTGATCACACAGTCGTCCAGAACAGCTGGTGCTCTCACGCATGTTTCAGTATTTCTTGCCTCGAAGCGAGCATAGAAGGCATTTAGCTCGTCTGGTGGGCTCATCTCACCGGGCAACTCTCGGCTGGGTATCCCTTTGTAATTCGCGATAGTTTGCAAGCCCTGACGAGTGTCAGAGCCGGTGTAGTATGGTCCGATCTTAGTCCTGTATAGTAACAGTATTGTACGTGTTACTAGTTAAACTACTTCCTGAATGTGTCTCTTGTCTCTCTGTCTCTGTCCTGTAGACGGCCCAGGGAGGGGGCCACCGCACCTTACTGTACGGACACGCTGTCCTGCTACGACACTCCTACAGCGGCATGGTGAGTCCCTCTGCAGTGTGTCTGGAGAAGCCAAATACAGGAAATAACACGTACTTGAATCAGTGTCACAATCTTCCATTCCAGGTTTATGCTCTGTGATGTCAGTCAGTTGTGGTTGTCATCATCTTTGTTGTGGTTGTCATCATCTTTGTTGTGGTTGTCATCATCTTTGTTGTGATTGTCATCATCTTTGTTGTGGTTGTCATCATCTTTGTTGTGGTTGGCATCATCTTTGTTGTGGTTGCCATCATCTTTGTTGTGGTTGTAATCATCTTTGTTGTGGTTGTCATCATCTTTGTTGTGATTGTCATCATCTTTGTTGTGGTTGTCATCATCTTTGTTGTGGTTGTAATCATCTTTGTTGTGGTTGTCATCATCTTTGTTGTGATTGTCATCATCTTTGTTGTGATTGTCATCATCTTTGTTGTGGTTGTCATCATCTTTGTTGTGGTTGTCTGTCATCATCTTTGTTGTGGTTGTCTATCATCATCTTTGTTGTGGTTGTCATCATCTTTGTTGTGGTTGTCTGTCATCATCTTTGTTGTGGTTGTCTGTCATCATCTTTGTTGTGGTTGTCATCATCTTTGTTGTGGTTGTCATCATCTTTGTTGTGGTTGTCATCATCTTTGTTGTGGTTGTCATCATCTTTGTTCTGGTTGTCATCATCTTTGTTGTGGTTGTCATCATCTTTGTTGTGGTTGGCATCATCTTTGTTCTGGTTGTCATCATCTTTGTTGTGATTGTCATCATCTTTGTTGTGGTTGTCATCATCTTTGTTCTGGTTGGCATCATCTTTGGTGTGGTTGGCATCATCTTTGTTGTGGTTGTCATCATCTTTGTTGTGATTGTCATCATCTTTGTTGTGGTTGTCTGTCATCATCTTTGTTCTGGTTGTCATCATCTTTGTTGTGGTTGTCATCATCTTTGTTGTGGTTGGCATCATCTTTGTTGTGGTTGTCATCATCTTTGTTGTGATTGTCATCATCTTTGTTGTGATTGTCATCATCTTTGTTCTGGTTGTCATCATCTTTGTTCTGGTTGTCATCATCTTTGTTGTGATTGTCATCATCTTTGTTCTGGTTGTCATCATCTTTGTTCTCGTTGTCATCATCTTTGTTGTGATTGTCATCATCTTTGTTCTAGTTGTCATCATCTTTGTTGTGATTGTCATCATCTTTGTTGTATTCTTGCCTGTATTTTCTAGTGATACACGAGTTGCTGAGCCAGTCAGACGAGGCAATACGAGACTGGTTTCTACCAAGTTGTGTCAGGTTGTGTTGAAGAATAATTGGCTTCTTTTGTTTCTCTGTCTAGTACCTCTGTTGCCTAGGTACCTCCCGATCCTCAACCGACAAACTGGCGTTTGATGTCGGACTGCAGGAAGACACAACAGGTAGGTCTCGTTCCCTTCCTGGTGTAGCAGCTAACCTAGCATCCAGTCCACCCAACAGCCATAGTATAGCTAGTACAGTCAGATGAGACAACAGCCATAGTATAGCTAGTACAGTCAGATGAGACAACAGCCATAGTATAGCTAGTACAGTCAGATGAGACAACATTACCAAGCCATGTTGTAGTGTTATGTTGCCATGCAAGCTTCAGAGAGAGAGAGATTTATGTGGTTGTTGTTTAAGAGTTCCCATAGTAAGACTTGTTGTGATGCTGTGTGGTGTGGATGTTTACTATGTTGTGTTTCGGTATGTGTGCAGTGCTGCCTGTGGTTTCTAGACTCCAGACCCTCAGTGGTGCTGCTGGAGGTTACTAGACTCCAGACCCTCAGTGGTGCTGCTGGAGGTTACTAGACTCCAGACCCTCAGTGGTGCTGCTGGAGGTTACTAGACTCCAGACCCTCAGTGGTGCTGCTGGAGGTTACTAGACTCCAGACCCTCAGTGGTGCTGCTGGAGGTTACTAGACTCCCAGACCCTCAGTGGTGCTGCTGGAGGTTACTAGACTCCAGACCCTCAGTGGTGCTGCTGGAGGTTACTAGACTCCAGACCCTCAGTGGTGCTGCTGGAAGTTACTAGACTCCAGACCCTCAGTTGTGCTGCTGGAGGTTACTAGACTCCAGACCCTCAGTGGTGCTGCTGGAGGTTACTAGACTCCAGACCCTCAGTGGTGCTGCTGTAGGTTACTAGACTCCAGACCCTCAGTGGTGCTGCTAGAGGTTACTAGACTCCAGACCCTCAGTGGTGCTGCTGTAGGTTACTAGACTCCAGACCCTCAGTGGTGCTGCTGGAGGTTACTAGACTCCAGACCCTCAGTGGTGCTGCTGGAGGTTTCTAGACTCCAGACCC